>NW_014577061.1:1384793-1394621 GCF_000485595.1 Priapulus caudatus | reverse complement strand
TTTGATAAGCTAGTTTCTGTGTACGATCTAAGCATACGACGGGGATTTTTGATAGGCTTAGTTCTGTGTAACGGATCTAAGCATAGACAGGGGACTTGTTTTGAGTAGTTAGTTCTGCGTATAGATCTAGAGCATAGACAGGGGATTTGATAGCTAGCTTCTGTGTAATCGATCTAGCATAGATAGGGGATTTTGATAGCTAGTTCTGGTGTATGATCTAAGCATAGGACAGGGATTTTTGAAGTTAGTTCTGCGTATAGATGCTAAGCATAGACGGGGATTTTTGATAGCTAGTTCGTGTATCGTCTAGCATAGACAGGAGATTTTTTTGATAGTTTAGTTCTGTGGTATCGTCTAAGCATCGAGACAGGGGGGATTTTTGATAGCTGTTGCTGTGTATCGATCTAAGCCTAGACAGGATTTTTGATAGCTAGTTCTGTGTATCGATCTAAGCATAGACAGCGTGGATTTGATAGCTAGTTCTGTGTATGCGATGCGTAACATGAGCAGGGGATCTGATCGGCCAGACGAGTTCTGTGTAATCGATCTGAGCATAGACAGGGGATTTTTGATAGCTAGTTCTGTGTATAGATCTAAGCATAGACAGGGATTTTTGATAGTAAAGTTCTGTTGTATCGATCCTACTAGCATAGACAGGGGATTTTTGATAGCTGAGTTCTGGTATCGATCTGAAGCATAGACGGGGATTTTTGATAGGCGTAGTTCTGTGTATCGATCTGACATAGACAGGGGATTTTTTGATAGTAAGTTCTGTGTATCGATCTAGAGCATAGACGGCGCGATTTTTGAATAGCTAGTTCTGTTGTATGCGATCTAGAGCATACGACGGGGATTGTGATAGTTGTTCTGTAATGCGATGTAAGCAAGACAAGGCGCGGATTGTTTGATAGTTAAGTTCTGCCGTATAGATCTAAGCCCATGACCAGGGATTTTTGATAGCAGTTCTGTGTATTCGATCTAAGCATGAGACAAGGGATTGTTATAGTTAGTTTTTGTGTATCGATCAAAGCATAGACAGGGGGAATTGTGTTGATCAGTTAGTTTTGTGTATGTCGATCTAAGCATAGACAGGAGATTTTTGATAATAAACTTTCGCCGTCTCAACCAGAACCGTGTTCTGCTAAATCTAGTTCTAACCGTCCATATATATATATATATATATATATATATATATATATATATATATGATATAACATGATAAACGAATGTTTACTCCAGATTGTCAGAATATTATCGCAATGAGGTCGGGTCTCGTTTTGTTCCCTTGAGTATCTGACTTTTATATTGTTAAAAATAACTGTTTGACTTGGTATAATGCAAATAAATTCATTTAAACATGTCAATTATATGATGTTCTGCTGTGAACAAGGCTTGACCTAGACGGGTGTGTATACAAGGGATGAGCCCCACCCGCGTAGCGTTGCGTTGCTACACACTCGAGTGTTATTCTATAGCAAAAAGTGCACTTTTTACATGATGTCGGATGCTTTTTACATCACATAAGTCCTTCCTCATCCAGCTTCAAACCCACGTATATTACCCTACACCCAACGCACCCACCACACCCCGCAGCCACAAACCCACACGCGCGTGTGCACGCAAGCAAACCAAAGTAGCTAGCTTAGCTAGAATAAACCATGTGGAAGGTTAGACAACATTGTTAGCGTGGTGCAGCGTAAGAATTCTAAGCGCGAGGCAAGTGGCATGCGAGACTGTGATCAGAACAAGTGAATCGGGCCTCGAATATATGGGTACATGGGGACACGTGTCTTTGAAAAACAACCCTTACGTACCCTCTGTTACGTGCTCACCAGTCACCACCTAATCGGGACCACCGTTTAACGGGACCACCGCTTATTCGGCACCTCCGCTTAATCGGGGCGTAGTTTTCTACCTGTCTCGATAAAGTGGGGACCGTTGGACAACGCGACTATGCGATTACCGCACAACGACCGCCCAGCGCAATGTCTGGCAGATTTAGCATGATGATCGGTTACCGCAAGTAGGGGTGTGGATATGACGGGGGGGATTTTTTTCCCAAACGGTACAACGTAGGAAGAATTTAGCGCCCTCTGATTGGCTGCTTCGATTTGCATTGACTGAAGAAAACCTTCAAAACCAGAGAGACATGATACAAGATTGCGTGGCACAGCTTTGCTGTTGATCCTAAGCGTGCGCGCGGATGAGACGCGCAGTTCCGCGGGATATGCGCACGCGACAGCGGGGATGTTCAAGTATGAAGCGCTGTCCGCAGTGGAGACGTGCGCCAAGTTCGAGGCCCGGCGCACGTCTCCACAGCGGTCAGCGGATGGTCTGTAGTTTTAGAAGATGACAGTGATTATATATGGAGGATATTCTAGGAATTGGAGATTATAAAACAGTAACAAAAATCGCTCAGTCATGCTCCAGATTAGCTAAATCAAAAAGATTAGAATTTAATATGAACAAAACAAATACAATGGTTATAAAATTCACCAACAAAGAAAGGATAGAGAAGGAGATATTAATAGGCAACCAAGTAATCAAAAAATGCACCAAATATTCATACCTAGGGGATTAATTAATGATATAGGAGGTTATAACGATATGATAAGAGTCCGAACTGAAAAATGTAGGTTCATGATTAGGGAAATATTATCATGGGCAGAAGAGCAAAATTATGGAAATCATACTATAGAAGCAAGAGTGAAATTATACGAATGCACAGTTTTACCTTTCTTCCTAAATAACAGTGAAACATGGACTTAATAAAAGAAGTAAAAATGTTGGAGGATTTCGAAAATGAGTGCCTGCGCAAAATAATAATCACGCAGAAAACGCAGAAAATGCATCGCATCGGCCCAAACTCCACGACAGATGGCGCTCTCGCTCATGGGCTCAATCTACGAGTCACCTGAGTGGTGGGCATATGTTTCCATGTACAGACTGATCGCGTGACGTCAGTGTACGTCGCACCCGGCAGTTAGATGCGATATGATATGACTACTAGGCACTTAAAAAAAAAACCCTAACCCTAACCCTAACCTAACCTAAACCCTAAACCTAACCTAAACCCTAACCCTAACCCTAAAAAAAAAAAAATTAAATTAAATTAAAGTGCCTAGTAGTCATATCATATCGCATCTAACTGCCGGTTGCGTGTACGTCAGTGTGACGTCAGACCACCACCGTCCGTCCCATAGAAATAATATAGATATAACCATATTATTATATTATCTATATTATATATTAGTTCTATATTAGTTATATTAGTTATTATATTAGTTATTACATTAGTTATTATATTATGGTTATCTATATTATTTCTATGGTCCATCTAGACCGTGTGAACCATAGATAGTGTTTGGGATACTATAGATAGTATATAAGTCGATCCGAGTCGATTTATAGTTAGTGTTACGGTTCGGGTTGGGGTTAGTTTTATGGTTAGTGTTAGTGTTAGGGTTTTTGCATCATTCTTTGATATACGAAAAGTCTGATGCATGCGCAACCACCAGCACCATCAGCAGGCTGTATGCGTACATGCCACTGATCTCTACTTTACTAATATAATATAGTTAGTATAGTAGAGATCAGTGGTACATGCATTCAACTTCGGAGATAGCCGAGTTCGTGCGTGACGTACACTGACGTCACGGGATCAGTCTGGTTCATGGAAACATATGCCCACCATCCTGAGTGTACGAAGGTGCACTGCATTCAGTTTGGCATCGGCCTAGACTGGTACCCGGTCGACAGTTCCACACGCTACACTAACAGCGTCAGTGTAGTGAAGGATACTTGCCAGAGTGAAGGTGGCGAACGGGTACCATTCTAGCATCGGCCGGCCATTTCATTATTTACGAAAAGTAAACACAGGCGGTATAGGAACTGGTCACGTCGGTGACGCCTCATTCATGCCCATCAACGAAGAAGGCGGGGCTTATTCTGATTACGGAGATGCGAAAATTCAACAGAAGTACGTAGCGCAGTGCGCTAAACGGCATGTTATTTTTGTTTTTGTGCCAAACTCTATCGTAGAAAACCGTTCTAGCCTAGCAGAATGCCCTAGTTCCTGAGATCGGCGATTTGGTACTGTGATGGGTCCCCACCTATAAAAATTGTAAAGGGAGGTGCGGCGTAGGCTGTGATTGGAGAACAAAAAGTGTCAATCCTCGGCTCGCCTCAGCATCATGGCCGCATCACGTCAAGAGAACAAACGCCATTTGTAAATGTATGTTTTGGTTTATGACCGCTAGATAAGTAAGTTTTCTGGTGTATTTTCCATGAAAAACATATTTTCTCATTAATATAACATATAATATCACTATATATATTTTTTGCGGGCCGGGTAGTGTGAGCACGGACGTAGGGTTTATCGTATTTTCGTATACAGTAGCGTTTATCGCATTTTCGGCCTACTATAGGGGCCGACTTTTATTTCACGTGATCACTATGCGAAGATAGTGTGAGCGCGCATAAATCACTGTTGGCAAGGCGCTCTCTAACCTATCCGAAGCCCGGCGGCAGTTGCTAGCTAGCACCGGGTTATAACTTGTTCTAGCACGTGGGTACGGTTGCTGCGCAACCGCGCTATATACGTAGCAACGTAAGCGATGCAAGCGTGTGTTGGGCGTGCGTACGTGCGTTGTGTTCGCGTACGTACGGTGTGCGTGCGTGTGCATGTGTATGGGCGCGTTTGCATCTGTCCGTCCGTCTGTCTGTACGTATGCGCGTTCGTGCGTGCGTGCGTGAGTGCGTGCGTGCGTGCGTGCGTGCGTGCGTGCGTGCGTGCGTGCGTCCCCCGTTTGTGCGTATACGTGCGTGCGTCCGTGCGTCCGTCCACCCGTTGGTTTGTGCGGATAACTGCGTGTGCGCATATACGTGCGTGCGTATGTGCGTGCGAATATATCTATAGGCTTGCCTGTGCGGTTCGAGATATCTCCACGCCTGACGACTGAGCATGTTAATTAGCTTCATGGAAACACCATAGTTGGCTCGCAACAATCTAGGTCTCTCTGATCGACGGGCGTTCTTCAATGTTCGTCCCACGCACATTCCACCAGAGGAGACGTACGCGTCGCGACTATACGCCATGTAGTAGATGGCGCTGAAGAAGAAGAACACGCACTCTAAGTGAGTGTCGGCCACGTCTAGACGCATTAGATTTGACCAGTCTCTCGGTGGGCAGGCGTGATGGCTTACATGTTACCGGCCAGTATATGGTGCGAGTACAGTGGAGTACGGCAGTACATGTGGGTTGGGCGTGCATTTTTCACTGCGTGGCGCCCGGAATCGGGGGGGGAAGGCTCCGGCGGGCAGCGATGTTACATTTCGCTGACGTGCGGCCCTCGGCCGCAGCGAGCTTACAAACGTTTCTCATCGACGTAAGATGTGTGACGTCACCCAAACTCAGCCGTCATTTTTAGGTCATTTTTTCGCATTTTTACCACACGCAACATATATATCTGAAACGATAGGGGTAATAACTGCTGACAACAATTCTAGCCATTTTATAGTTGAAAGTAGATTAGTGCGAGAGACGAGAACGTCATAGGATTTACGCTTACTGACGTCACGTGTCCATAATATTCGTCTATAGCTACAATTTAAAACTGTTAATATATCGTATCGGCAAATAAACGAAGAATAAATACATCGAACTTTTAACGTTGCTTAGGCAACGCACAATAAGGAGTTGCAATCCGTCCTCTATTCAATCATAGCTATGGTTCAATCGAGCAAAATGCGCTTGATCGGCAATAATCGACGAAATAGTACATAGGCGCACTGATTCGCATTCTCTACTCGATCGTAATTACTATGATGTTTAGTGTTGCGGGTAGTTTACTAGAAATAGGAAAGTTCGTTCAAGGAAGGTTCAGAGAAAGAGTTCATGCTACACTAAATAGCAATTTCGGCATTTCGAAGGTAGTTTTTCTGCACCAATTCAAGCATTAACGGCAAGATACGTTGTTTTGTCACAGCTGTTCTTTCGTACAAGAAGCGAGAGAACGAAGGCCGATGCGATAACTCTATAATAGAACTCGGGCAAATTCCTACCACGTCGTAATACCTTTAAGACATTTGCACCGTAATGAGCACAACATTAAACGTTGTAGATGTCTCTCTCTCTCTCTCTCTCTCTCTCTCTCTCTCTCTCTCTCTCTCTCTCTCTCTCCCTCTCTCTTTGTGTGTGTGTGTGTGTGTGTGCGTGCGTGCGTGCGTGCGTGCGTGCGTGCGTGCGTGCGTGCGTGCGTGTGCGTCCGCGTGTGTTTGTAGGTTGCCATTGACTCTACGTCAGACGGCGTGACCGGCATTCTGATACTAAACGAGCGATGCCAGTGTAACGACACGTGAAATAGCTCTAAAGTAGAGCCCTACATGTAGTTATCACTGCGTTAGGTGTACCTAACACCATGATAGTTTAGCATTCCCATTGTCTCGCGTTACGCTTATCATAATCAGTAGTAATATTTATGGGAACGTAATCTGACTATCGAAATATTTAATCTTAATGGCTCTTGCGCAATCGATGTCTACTAGCGAGATTCATAGATTATCCCGATAGTTCGTAACCGGTGTTTTAGGGTAAATGCCAAAGCTTTGAAACGCGCGTGGCCGTTTGATTATCCCTGTAGGTAGTTTAAACGACGCTTTCATGCGCAGGAAACCCCATCGAAAATCTCGTCAACGATTTTCCAGCCTAAAACTCATGACCTGGTTTTCTCTTTCATATCTATAATATACTCGCGCATCCTGTTTACAATTTCAAATTGCTCCATCGCGATGACTACTGGACCAGACGAGTATTGTGGGATTGCGACAGATTGGAGTTGATGGTCAGTGATGCTAGAGTTAAGCTGACGATACGACTCAAACTAAAAGTTTGACGTGGCTACGCGTCAGTGGGCGACGCACTTATCCTTAGAATGCGTCGCCACGCCATGCTCGAAACGAATGATTGTGATAGCGCGCAATGACGCACTCGAAGCGGCTAAGCGTCAGGTTGCGTCGCGCTTTGACGCTAGAAACGGCTAAACATCAGGACGCGTCGCGCTCTGACGCTAGATACGGCTTAGCGTCAGGATGCGTCGCACAATGACGCTAGACACGGTTGACCGTCAGGACGCGTCGCGCTCTGATGCTAGATGCGGCTTAGCGTCAGGATGCGTCGCGCAATGACGCTCGATGCGGCTTAGCGTAATGATGCGTCGCGCAATGACGCTAGGAGCATTAAAGGAATGCGGACACCTGTGACATTCTGTGCACAGACATCAAACTCGCACTTTATTGATACATTCGCTGATCGTCCATATAATCCAACACATCGCGCGCGCGTCATATTATAGGTATACGCTCATATAATCTGCGCCGACACATATACTTTACGGCCCGTGCCGCGCCGCTGTATAGCAAAGGGAGCGAGTCAGTAGGTGGAAACCAGCGGCTGGTCATGATAACGGCTCGGCCGGTTTTCAAGGTCTCGCCAACTGTCGGAGCGCGTCCCGCCGTCTCCAGGCGGCCACTGCGACAGCGCGCGCGCAGAGCAGACGAGACCCGCACTCCGCTACGCACCGCACGCTTCCAGGCACTGAGACCGTATATACCCGCTAGTGAGGGCACCCCACCGACGGACTGACTACGTAGCCAGCGCTTTGTGCCCCGACGCTTACAAGTCCGGCGCTGAGGCGAGCCGCTGGAATTTTTTCTCTCGTCAAGGATAAGGAATTTCGAGATCGCCGACAGTCGAGATCGATCGGACGCACCGCGTGTGTGCTCGACTGCAGATATATCCAGTCCGGTAGCGGCGGGGAGAGAGTCGCGGCAGATCTTTGGATCGTAGCGTACATATAAAACTTCTGGGGGAGCTATCCTGAGGAGGACATATCTTGACGAACGTTCGGCATGTGCGCGAGGCAGCATCGATAGTCAACCATGCCGATAACGAAGGATTTGGTCAGCGGGCTGCTCAGCGACTGGGAGCTGGACCTGCAGAGAAGGTTTGTGTAACGTAGAGTGAATCATGATCCCATACGTGACGCCACGGTCATCGGATCGGTGATATTACCCGCATTCTAATTGACTACGTCAAAGGAGTGCCAGAAGGGTACGGTTGCCCAAATGGCTATCATAATACCCAGCTATCATATCCCGGGCTATCGGCGACAGATTCTGAGTTAGTGATAATTATGTCCTCAAAGTTTTATAAAGAATTTAATTGCTATTTGGGTCGCTATGGAAGAGAGCATCGTCGGAAATGCCTCTGTCACTAAAACGACAGGCTTACGCTGAAATTATTCCTTATGGCGACTATAGTAGGATGTTCGCAAAAGATGGATTAGCTAAAAACCAGCTGCTTACTTTCCGTTTTCACGTGTGTATAGGTTTGTCTTTGCCGCGACCTATTATTTTGTTGACATCTTCGACTAGAAATGCGTAAATAGAGATTTTGAATATATGTCGTGTTTGCGCTGCGCCCTCTAATCTCGCCAATGCCAGTCTCGTACCCCGGTGAATCGATTACGTTTCAAGGATTTTTTTAATACGAGGTTTCTTTACTTGAACATGTCGTCGTTTAAAACGCAAACTTTTAGTTAAATCCGTCAATAGGTATACGCTCGTAGTACATCGGTAATGAAAGACGACGTAGGGAGAGGGCTGTTGTCGCTGTCCACCGTGTTGGTATGCGATACGTCATTGTTCACCGAGTAGGTCCCTACGCACGTTGTTATTACGTCGGCGAGAACAGTGTTTGAAGAACATTCCGGCGTCGCAATCGTCGCGTTGCCGTGAGTATTTGGTCCGCCGCAAAGCATAGCGCTGTCTCTCGGCCTTCGCGCAAAATGCCCGCTATTCGCGCTCGGTCGGCGGAGAGCCCGGATACGTGATTTACTACCAACATCGCGGACACCATTTGTTTTTTTAGTCGTGGTGATTAGCCGCACCGTGAAACCTAATGAATCCTTGATGCATTGTTCCGGAAACCACCCAAGCGCGGGGGTTGGAGATCACACTCCGTTTCGGGTGGGCATCGCTGGCGTTGTCGCCCTTGGTGCTTTGTAGACGTGAGCAGTAACTACGGGCGTTCTAAATCGCTTATGCAAACGCCGTAAAACAGTTGCTAAACATTATCACATCAAACAAGTGGGTCACCATGGGTCGGAGTAGATATATGTTAAATGGCTTGACCATATGAAATAGTTTCTTATTTAGCGTCGCAACTCGCTAAACAACTTCACCTTCTTAAAACATGAATGCTGTTACTTGTTCCGTCATTTGTAAATAAATTTGAGGCTTTCGCAAATTGGTGTCAAGACATAAAAAGACCTCTGGTAATCCGGGCAGTTTTCAGTGGCTTAATCAGCTATTGCTCCTGACTGCAGCGATCGCAATGAAATATTTTCACTACCAACAACTAGATTTTTAGCATCTGGAAAGTTACATGCGGTTCCTATTCACCCCTACTTCGTCAATATATGAGATTGATCGTGATCGATTGGAAATACAGTATTTTACGGTTTACGTAACTTTTCAATCAAATCTTTTATTACTCAATATTCATGAAACACCTCGCAGAACCTCTTTCAAGTGCGTGGCCCTGAGACATGTGTGTGTCATCATTTTTCTAGCATGACCTATAGCTATATATCTCATTTAATATACTGCTCTGCTCCGTGTCGTAAACGATATGCTTCAGTGCCATGCGTTAACCTGTGTCCGTCACGTTTACCTGATGCGTATGAAGATAGACGAAGCATTTCCCGCGTGCGAGAACTAGACTATTGTACACACATATATATATATATATATATGTGTGTGTGTGTG
>NW_014577061.1:1368529-1377562 GCF_000485595.1 Priapulus caudatus | reverse complement strand
GCCCGCGTACAGTTGCCGCAGGCCTGCCTGCCTGCCTGCGGCAACTGTACGCGGGCTATAGTATTAGAGCTTGGATAGAACCTACTAGTAGTAAGAGCCTAGAACAAGCTCTGTTCTTAATAGTCACGCGCGCTCATTTGCACTTCTAATTCGTTACATCATTTGTACTAATCATTCACTGTGCAATATACCACTTTAAAATTTGTCGGCAGCGTGTGACATTCTGTGCTCTCGTTCATTGTGGCTCCTGGATGACTATTTGCCGGAGATGGTCATAACAAAGATTCACCTTGGAGAGTTATCTGTGGATGAATCGATGCGTTTGCCATCAATGACATTCAGGATAATTGTGGTCTATAGTAAGCCTCTCGCGGTGCACTCGTCTGTGAACGTCATCCATCCAATATTACGCCAATGTCCAACATTCCCGTCGGCGTACCTCACTATAATCGAGGTCATTGCTATTCAAATGCAACTTTGCGATCGCCGTGTGGTGACATCGAAGCAAAGGTGTCAGCTGAATGTATCACTGGCGACACCACGCGGCAATCTCGCAGCTGAAATTAATTGGGTTTTTAACGACGAGAGAGGCAGATGATAATGATTGATCACATAAGCTTCGATTTATTATCGATTATCGTGATTCGCATTCGTGGAGCACGTAGGAGTGTCATTTCAGCTAAGAATATCGGTCTACGTGCGGTGTGGTTATAACCATAGTCTATACACGATAGACTATAGTCTGTACATCGTTGTTTATTGTATATTTGGCATGAATCATTGTTGTTTATATATCCCACCGGTCCCGCTTTTCTGCGTTCATTCTTTATGCCTACGTTGTCGCGAATTCAAACGTGTCGTGCCGCTGTGCTTACGGAATGTCACACGGCGTGCGTTCTCTACGTTCCGAACGTTCCGGCTGCGTTTCGTGTTCACGTGAACGTCCTCCGATAAGTTAGGGCATGTTCATGTGGGTCAATTAGTGAAATTTCGTGGTCGCGGGCGTGCTACGTGTGTAGTAAACACGTGGAATCTGTAACAAACAGCCTGATCGACGGCGACGTTGTTGCCATCGAACCGACACGAAATTTCAACTACAGTGCGCGAAGCATGAAACTACCGCTACCTACATTACACAACTGACCTAAAACCTGTTGGCAGAACCGTATAGAAAAGCAACGCCGCGGGGCATGCACATAATAACGTCTTCGTCGGAGTTGTTGGCAACCGACGTCGCTGTGAAAAAAGTCTAAATCGGTGCACAATGGCGAAATGCCGTCGGGGCGCATGCGCGTAGAAAGCGTTCTCGCTGGTGTTCATATGCAAGAGGTCGCCTGCTCGCGAAACCGACCAACTAACCCTTACCTCATTCGATTTTATGCGTGTGACTAGCACGGATGCGCGTACGTCTGCACTCGCACGCAAGGGGACAACGGTGATAAAGGATGGCGTAGTTCTCTAGCACATGTGAAACGCTATAATCTGCTGATCGGATAGATTACAAACGAAGACGTTTACGACTTTTTTTTACGACGGTCGCAATATTGACTAGTGATCAATCGACACGCCGCCGTGTACTCGCTGTGCAGGGGGAGAAGCCCTTTGTTGTTATGTAAGCGTGTGCGAGATAGGAATACCTATCGGATGCAAGTAGACAGCCGTTCGTAACAAATCGTAAGTACGCGTGTACGCATCATATGCCACGTCATCAACCTTGAGTAGTATAATGTATAAATAACTCTTGAAATGTACAAATAGCTCATATAATGTGTGAATAACTCATATAATGTTTGAATAAATTAGATAATGTGTGAATAACTCATATAATGTTTGAATAACTCATATAATGTTTGAATAACTCATATAATGTTTGAATAACTCAGATAATGTGTGAATAACTCATATAATATTTGAATAACTCATATAATGTGTGAATAACTCCTATAACGTATGAATAGCCCATATGTGTGAATAACGGTGCAATATCTTCTCACATGATCGATTGTTAGTCCACACAGCATTACCAGCGGGATGTGGCAAACGGTCGGGGACGCTCGCTTTAATATGATGTAATATCGGTGCTATATATTGAAGTTCTCAGAAAACAAGCCTGCGCGCACTTCTCACGAGTAGATCCGAGTATATATATATATCAGCAGTAGTGTGTGTGTGTGTGTGTGTGTGTGTGTGTGTGTGTGTGTGTGTGTGTGTAGGCGTGAGTGCGTGAGTGCGTGAGTGCGTGCGTGCGTGGGTGCGCATGTGATATTATATGCCAAAGTATGTACCAAACGTCTTCCTTCGAAGCTGATTAAATAATAATTAATATTTTAAATTTTAATATTAATAATGATAATCTCCTCTCGTAATGATAATATAATTTTATTAGCATCATCTATACATATATTGCTATACCCACTGTAAATCGGATTTTATATCAGTCCACCGTATATTGTATTATGTTGTTCTAAACAGGTTATAGTTATCGAATGCCTAACATCGACCGAAAACATTCAGGCAGGAGCTGAAGAAACGGTTCTCCGGTATTATTGTCTCGCACTTGAAATGAAATCGAACAACATCGGAGTTATCGTACCGCTATAGAAATATGCGCGGCGAGACGTTAGTCTAATCATATGACTACATTGTCGAACTGCTTGGATAAGCAGTACGGAGCGTGAATGCAGCTGTTTTCCGTTCGCTCACTGTCTGCACGCCACGTATTACTGTATTAGACCTCGGGCGCAGTAACTAAAGATGCTCACACCACTGCACAGGTGCGTGAGAGAGGCCGATTAGGGGCGCGGTCCCTTTTCTTTAGGTTCCAAGAAGTAACTAGTTGTTGTCATAAATGTGTATATCGTGATTATGATATGCTAATATCTAGACATCTTCGTCTATATATATATATATGTTTAAATATTAGTTTATTTATTTATACGTTTATATGTTTATTCATTATATATCTATATATGTGTGTGTGCGTGTGTGCGTACGTGCGTGCGTGCGTGCGTGCGTGCGTGCGTGCGTGCGTGCGTGCGTGCGTGTGTGTGCGTATGCGTGTGTGTGCGTATGCGTGTGCGTGTGTGTGTATTTGTTTAATTATTTATTTATTCATTTATTTATTTATTACCCTATTACATCGGCTAGTACGGTTAAGCAGAGTTTTTCCCCCAACTAAATACCACACTAAGACTAGCTTATGAAGAAGGATTGGCACATCACAGTAAGGAGGAGGAGGGTTTGCTGCGTAGCGCCGCGCGGTAAGAATGTGCGTGAGGGACAGCAGGCTAGTGTTGTTGTGTTGTCGTGCGTACGTAGATCGAGGTCGCGAGGAGAGCGCGTCGATGAGCGAGACCGATCTCCGTCAAGTGGAGCAGTGTGCGTGCGTGATACAGTTCTCACGAGCCGCAGACGACAGAGAACTGTGAAAACCCACTCAGTGCTTCCACGTCCCGTTATATTACAGACAGAGCCTAGCATCTAACTACGCAACACCTCTTTGGGTCAAAGCACGATTTAAAACCGTTTCAGCTACATAACTTCCCATCTCAGCTGCTCTCATATCACTATATCGTCGATGTGCTAGGGTAGAACTAGCTCTAATACTATAGCCCGTGTACAGTTGCCGCAGGCCTGCCTGCCTGCCTGCGGCAACTGTACGCGGGCTATAGTATATGGGATGGATGATGGATGATGGATGGATGGATGCGATGGATGAGATGGTGGATGGATGCGATGATGGATGGATGGAGGCATGGTATGGATGGTATGGATGGGATGGCCCTGGATGGCAATGGATGGATGGATGGATGGATGAGCGGGATGATGATGGATGGATGGCATGGATGGATGATGGATGGAATGCGATGGATGGATGGATGGATGGATGGCATGGATAAGATGGTATGGATGGCATTAGATGGATGGATAGATGGATGAGATGGATGAATGGATTAAATGGATGGATGGATGGATGGATGGATGGATGGATTGGCATGGATGGATGGTGGATGGATTGGATGGATGGATGGAAGGTGGATGGATGGCCATGGTATGGTCATGGATAGATGGGATGGATGGATGGATGGATGGATGGATGGATGGATGGATGGATGGATGGATGGATGGATGGTATGGATGGATGATGGATGGATGGATGGATGGATGGATGGATGGATGGATGGATGGATGGATGGATGGATGATGGATGGTATGGATGGTGGATGGCATGGATGGATGATGGATGGATGGATGCGATGGATGGATGGATGGATGGGTGGCGATGGATGGATGGGGTGAGATAGGATGGATGGTGTGGATGGATGGATGGATGCGATGGATGGATGGATGTATGTCATGGTATGGATGTTATGAATGGATGAATAGATGGTTGGATGGATGGATGATGGATGGATGGGATGGATGGTGGATGGGATGGATGGCATGGCATGGTAATGATGGGGATGGATGGGGAGGATGGTATGGAGGATGGATGGATGGATGGAGGGATGGATGGATGGTATGGATGGATGGATGGATGGATGGATGTTTGGATGGATGGATAGGATGGATGGTGGATGGGAATGGATGAAGGATGCCTGGATGAATGGATTGGCTGGTGGTATGGATGGCTTGGATGGATGGATTGGATGGATGGATGGATGGATGGATGGTGGTATGGATGGATGGTATGGATGGGATGGATGATGGATGGTGGATGGTATGGATGGTATGGATGGATGATAGATGGTGGAGAATGGATGGATGGATGGATGGGTAGATTGATGGATGGATGGATGGATGGACTGGATTGGATGGATGGTCTTCGATGGATGGGTATGGTATGGATTGTATGGGCATGGATGATGGATGGATGGATTGGAGGCTGTATGGATGGATGGATGGTGGATGGAGATGGGTATGGATATGGATGGATGGATGCATGGATGGTGGATGGATGGATGGCATGGATGGCATGGTATGGATGGCTGTGGAGGTATGATGGATGGAGGATTAGATGGGGATGGATGGATAGATGGCTGTGGATGGGTGGATAGATGGTTGGATGGATAGATGGATGGCATAGATGGATGAATGGCATTAGATGGAATGGATGAATGTGGGATGGATGGTATGGAATGGGATGGATGCGATTTGCATAGATGGATGGATGATATGAGACGGAATTGATGGTGGTGGATGGATGGATGGATGATGTCGTGGATGGTATGGATGGATGGTTAGAATGACATGGACTGGATGATGGATGGATGGATTTGGATGGATGGATGGGATGGGTTGGATGATGGATGGATGGATGGATGGATGGATGGATGGATGGATGATGGATGGAATGGATGAATGGTGGTATGGATGGCATGGATGGATGGATTGATGGAATTGGATGGATGGATGGATGGGATGGATGGCATGGATGGATGGATGGATGGATGGTTGATGGATGGATAAGATGGATGATGGCATGGTTGGATGTATGGATGGATGGGATGGATGGATGGATGGAATGGATGGATTGGATGGATGATGGATGGATGGCTGAGCTGGGGATGGATGGATGGCATGGATGCGATGGAATGAATAACATGGCATGGATGGATGGATGGATGGATGGATGATGGATGGATGGTATGGATGGATGGATGGATGGATGGTAGGCATGGATGGATGGATGGATGGATGGATGGATGAATGGATGGATGTATGGATGGATGGTGGATGATAGCATGGATTTAATAAACTACGATGGATGAATGGATGGATGGTTCCAGTGGATGATGGATGGATGGATGGATGGATGGATGGATGGATGGATGGATGGATGGATAGGATGGATGAATGATTGGATAGATGGATGGATGGTGGGTGATGATGAATGGATGGATGGATGGATGGATGGATAGATGGAGGTATGGATGGATGGATGGATGGATGGATGGGATGGATGGTGATGGATGGATGGCGATGGCATGATGGATGGATGGATGGTGGTGGATGGATGGATGGGTGGATGGAATGGATGGATGGATGGATGGATAGATGGATGGATGGAATGGATTAGATGGCGTGGATGCGGTGGATAGAATGGTTGGATGGCGATAGATGGGATGGATAGATTGGATGATGTGGATGGGATGGATGGTATGGATGGATGGATGGCATGGATGGTATGGTATGGATGGATGGATGGATGGATGGATGGATGGATGGATGGATGGATGGATGGATGGATGGATGGGATGGTGGATGGATGGATGGAATGAATTAATGCGATTGATGCATTGGATGGATGGATGGATGGATGGATGATGGATGGATGGATGGATGGATGGATTAGATGGTTGATGGAATGAATTGATTGTTGATTGATAAATGGATGGATGAAGGACAGGAATGATCGGATAGTGGTATGGATAATGGTTGGATGGTTTATGGATGCATTGATGGATGGATGGATGGATGGATGGATGGATGGATTGATGGATATGGATGGATGGGTATGATGGTATGGATGTAATGGATGGATGATGAAATGAAGGTATTGAAGGATTGCTATGGATGGATCATGGATGGATGAATGGATGGATGGATGGAATGAATGGATGGTATGATGGATGGATGGATGGAATGGATGGATGAAATGATTTAATGATGGATGGCATGGTATGGATGATGGCATGAATGAATGAATGAAATAAATAATTTGAATGAATGATATAGATGATAATGACATGAATGGATGGTATGGATGATGGATAGATGGAGGGAAGGTATGGATGGATAGATGGATGGAGAGATAAATGAATAGACGGTATTGGCACTGTATAGTGAATTAATAAGGTCGCCTATAGCTAACACACGCTGAGCCACTAAATTATACGCCAGGAACAGTGAGACGTCTTCGTCAATTGTTAACGCTTTGTTTCAGATAAATCAGGTACGATGATGAGATGTATACGCTCGGTGGCGTCGTGAGCGGTTCTATAAATCTTTATGCGCGTGTAGCGTGGTGTGCACGGCGCGCGGGGGGAGTGTATGCCTGTATGTATGTATGTGTGTGTGACGTGGTGTGTGAGCTGCGTGTGCGTACATGCCTGCCTGCATGCGTGGCTGCGTGCCACGTTTTGCAGTAGCTTATCTGCGCGAGTAAACCAGGTATTCTAAGCACAGGACTAGCACGTAGACGTGATGGTCTTACTACGGTGCGCAGACGGCGTGCGTGCGAGCTGAGCGCTGAGCAGGCGGGCTAAGAGCGACGACTTACATCCGGTTCTCATGTGCACTGAAGACAAGCGTAAACTGTCAGTATCACCAGCGAATACTACATACATATATATATATATTATCATATATATTATGAAAATAAATAAAATAAATAATCTCTCTCTTTATACTCTATATATATATCTTATCTATCTATATATATTATATCTATATATATATATGTATTATACATTTATATATATATATATATATCATATATATTATATATACTCGGATCTACTTCGTGAGTAAGTGCCGCGCAGGCTTGTTTTCTTTTTATTGAGACTTCAACTTATATAGCCACCGATATTACAATATATTAAAGCGAGCGTCCCGACCGTTGCCACATCCGCTGCGTAATGCTGTGTGGACTAAAATCGATCAATGTTGAGAAGATTATTGCACGTTATTCACACATATGACGGCTATTCATACGTTTAATTAGGAGTTATTCACACATTATATGAGTTTTATATCAAAATATTATATTAGAGTTATATCACAGCATTATCTGAGTCTATTCAAAATTATAATGAGTATATTCAAACATTATATTGAGTTATTCAAAACAATTATATGAGTTATTCCACACATTATCTAATTATATTCAAACATTATATGAGTTATTCACAACATTATAATGCAGCCTCTTTGTACATTTTCAAGAGTCTTCTTTATACAATTATTACTACTCAACGGTTAGATGCACCGTGCGCATATTGATGCGTACCACGCGCTACTTACGATTGTTATACGAACGCGCTGTCTACTTGCCATCCGATAGGTATTCCTATCTCGCACACGCTTACATAACAACAAAGGGCTTCTCCCCCTGCACAGCGAGTACACCGCGCGGCGTGTCGATTCTCACTAGTCAATATTGCGACCGTCGTTAAAAAAAAAGTCTAAACGTCTTCGTTTGTAATCTATCGAAATCAGCCAGATTATAGCGGTATTCACATGTGCTAGAGAAGCTACGCCATTCTTTATCACGTTGTTCCCCTGCGTGTGAGTGCAGACGTACGCGATCCGTGCTATATCACACGCATAAAATCGAATGAAGTAAGGTGGTAGTTGGTCGTTTTCCACCGAGCAGGCGACCCTCTTGCATCATGATACACCAGCGAGAACGCCTTTACGCGCTGCGCCCCGACGGCATTTCGCCATTGTGCACCGATTATAGGACTTTTTCTTCACAGCGACGTCGGTGTTTGCCAACACTCCGACGAAGACGTTATTATGTGCATGCCCCCGGCGTTGCTTTTTCTTATACGGTTCTGCAACCAGGTTTTAGAGTTCAAGTTGTGTATATGTAGATTAGCGGTAGTTTCATTGCTTCGCGCACTGTAGTTGAATTTCGTGTCGGTTCGATGGCAACAACGTCGCGTCGCATCAGGCTTGTTTGTTACATGATTTCCACGTGTTTACTACCACGTTAGGCACGCCGCGACCACCGAAAAATTTCACTAATTGACCCACATGAACATTGCCCTAACTATATCGGAGGACGTTCACTTGAACACGAAACGCGCCGGATACGTTACGGAAGTTAGAGAACGCACGCCGTGTCGAATTCGTAAGCACAAGCGGCACGACACGTTTGAATTCGCGACAACGTTAGGCATTAGAATGAACGCAGAAAAGCGGGACCGGGTGGGAATTATATAAACACAATGATTCATGCCAAATATACAATAAACAACGATGTACAGACTATAGTTATCGTGTATAGGACTATGGTTATACCACCAC
>NW_014577061.1:1362300-1368320 GCF_000485595.1 Priapulus caudatus | reverse complement strand
TCCATCCATCCATCCATCCATCCATCCATCCATCCATCCATCATTCCTTCTATTCATCCATCCATCTATCAATCCATCCATCTATCTATCAATCCATCCATCCATCTATCCATCCTTCCATTGGTCTATATCCATCCATCTATATATCTAAGTGAATTTTAAATATATATATATATATATATATATATATATATTAGAAATATATTATACGTGTATATGTGTCACTTATTAGCATATGAACAATGAGATATAAATGAAAAACGTGTGTACCTGAGTATGTCAAGTCATAGAACTCTCGTTAGTACGTTCGTACGCCGGCACAATTCGCCGCCTGTGTGTGCATTACCGCACGGATTGAGTGCGCTCGCTCTCACTACATCTGGGGCAAGCCGCCTCTCTCGCGCGACTCTTTGGCGCAGGTGATCTTTATCCGGTGAGTGGCGCGTAATGGGAAAGACGATCAACGACGTGCACACAAGCAGCCGTAATAGGTCAGTCGGTATTCGTGGGACGAGAGTGGCGTGGGGGGGGGATTCCGTCTCGGTCGGAGATGTTATTCCGCTCACGTCAGATGCGGTGTGTGGGCGTAATAACCGAGAGACTACTGTGTGTGCTGTGTGCGTGTGTTATGTGGCTAGCGTTGGTTGATGTCGCTCGCTATAAGAATAGCGCATTGTGTCAATCCACGGTAACTTTCGGCGCGTGAGGTGAATGCAGCTCCGTGACTGTTGGCTATATACCAGTCGTGATGTGGTGACGGGCGATCTCTCCAGACATCATCAGGTGCAGACGTGTGGATGGGACGACCAGCTAGAACAGGTGCTTGCCGAACGCTTCAACGTCATACATTTTGCCGAGTA
Organism: Priapulus caudatus; assembly: GCF_000485595.1. Taxonomy (NCBI): domain Eukaryota; kingdom Metazoa; phylum Priapulida; class Priapulimorpha; order Priapulimorphida; family Priapulidae; genus Priapulus; species Priapulus caudatus. The sequence continues at coordinate 1,367,460 of NW_014577061.1, read as the reverse complement.
TTTGTAAAGACATTCGTAAACTCACACACTCTCGCAAGCATGCACGCACGCACACATGCTCGCACGCACGCACGAACGCAGACACGCTCGCAAGCCCGCACGCACGCACGCGCGCACACATACACACACACACACACACGCGCACACGACACACACACACACACACGCGCGCGCGAGCGCGCACACGCCCCCCCCCCCCACACACACACACATACACATGACACTATGACAAATGTAATGAGAAAGTACATAGGCTATGACAGAATTTGCATTGGATACTTTATAAACTAACATTAGTGTTTACAATTCGTATATGTCAAATCGACGTTGAGTGGCCAGTTTGCCCTTCACACATATGTGCGCTAGCGAATCATATATATGGCGTACCTATTTTTATTATCGCTTCGATTCGAGAGGTTTTGTTCGGCTTCTGATCAGATAAGCAGATAGTCAGGTGACCTTGCGAAAATACAATACTCCGCGTTATTTCGCTATGTAATCTTCTCGCGAATGGCGAGGGAAATTTCTGCCTGCATCCTCGGTAGGTATACGTGTATGGTGAAGTTATCGAATGATCCCATGTATGATACACACACACACGCGCGCGCGTACACACACGCAAACACACCCAAACACACACACGCACGCACGCATATATGTATATATATATATAACGTTTCGGTTAACGGCGATTCTTCATCACGAAGTATCGGGGACTAGAACTAATAAGTGAACTCCGTACGCCTAAATATGACGACCTTCGTCTATAAATGAACTGTATGCATTCAAATTCACGAAGCGTAGTCTACGAAATTCAAACTATTCTGCGCGATAAATCGAACTGACGTGCCATGCATAGCGTACATCGTAATAAAAATCCGCTTCTATTCCCTGCTGTCCATTTAATTAGCAAATATGCTCGAGAATGCATTCTATTATTTCTTGTAATTCTTATATTTTTTGTATTCTTAATGTAGTTTAGTGTAAACCTCTCTGACGAACTGCAGCTGGTAATTGGTTTAGGTAGTGGGTCTACTCATTATGAGACAGTAGGAGAAGATTCTTTGTCATACTGTCGACCAAACGTCCATACTTAATGTGGGAACGATATATTTTGCGCTTAATTTCTTACTCTGCATAATATCCTATTCCTTATCATAATACACGTATACGCTGGCGCATGCACGGCAATCATGCCCATTGCGAACATGATTAGGAAATACTCTTCAGACGAAGCCGAGTCGGCCATAGGCCGCCGGTGATTGGCAACGACACCGCGGCATTTACGATATCGCTGAACGTGATTGGTCATTAAGCTGACAGTCGGCGATCGCAGCGCCGCGACTCGCCGAGGCGGCGCCTGTTATTCCGCGAAGATAAACGACGTACAGCCAAATGTTCTGACCTGCTAATCTGGGTTGATCGCGTCGTAAAGATGACACTGATGTGTTTCTGTATATATTGATATCCATCAATAAAAACAGCGGACAACGGGCAATTTGTGCTAGCTGCATGCGGTTACACGCGTAACACTTAACACGTTTATAGCTGATGGTGGGGATGATGATGATGATGATGATGATGATGGTGGTGGTGATGATGATGATGATGATGATGATGATGATGATGATAATGATGTTCATGATTAGGCACGCAACAAATAAGCGGCTTGGTATTTAGGACGAAGAACATTACAACGTTATTTTATACCTACTTACAAGACACATTCTACGTTCATCGCCCTAAGATCGCATTCTGGCAGTCCTGAGATGCGTCCTAAAGTTACCGGTTCTGCTTTTGTTTTCTTCAGAGCTAAGATGGGATTAGAGAAGAAGGGAAGGAAGCCGTACAATGCAAAGGACGAAGAATGGTTCGACGAGGACTCATTGTATACAGTACGTATGAATATTCACATGCACGCCGCAAGCCGTCACCTTAATGCATTCGTAGATTATCATGGGGCTTTAATATGGTCGCTGGCTTACTTACCTTTAACTAACGACAGAATAACTAATGTAATTTTATAAGTAAGGACGACGGACTGGGCATAGTCTGGCCGCATCGAGTCTTCTGCTAATTATCGCAAGGCAGTTACCCTCCAAATCAGCAACAACTGCAGATCCGTCGTAGAACCAACTAATATCCTTTTCTCTAGACATCGGGCGATTAATTGAGTGAAAATTTATATCTGGCTTATTATATAATATATATTGTTTATGGTACATGGACGCGGCGAACGCACTGTTTGCATTATTGACATACGTGAATGAAAGAGCTTACTCGTCGTGGTATGTAGTTAGGTATCGCCTAGTCAGATTACACGCACTGCTTATGGGGAATAATACGCAAATATACGCATAATAAATAACTGAATAATCACATTTGGGTTTACGCATGACGATAAAGTCCTCTTACATTGTGACTAAATGAATAACGCTGCTGTATTTTCTCGGCTCGCATTCGCCTGCTATGTGTCACATGCTTACACGCTCACGCGAGCGCGCACAACTGCATGCGTGTCGGGGCGGTGCCAACATCCTTGTGGATTCTTGTCACATCACAGTGATCGCGTACCAGCCTATTTCTCTCCGGAGCCTCTCCCGCGTGAAGGTGCCCAGCGGCTGGAACGACAAGCGAAGGACACGCAGCACCGTTGTCGTCTGTCCGACCGAATGCCGCGCGCTGTACACGTAGCGTTTGGGTCGGCGCTTGGCGGAAGGGATAATTTTTTTCCCGTGCCGAAAATGAGGAAATAATCTGAAATATCCGCAGATGATAAGTGTCGCGTCAGACGCGCCGATCAATTTTTGTCAGCGCGCATGCGGGAACAAGGTTGCGACGAGTCATGTGACGTAACGAGAGTGGGGGGTCGCGCCGAGCCATGTGACAAAACTATGGTCGCACGCTCGTTTGTTTGTTTGTTTAGTTGTTTTTTTTCGAGCGCGGAATATGGTTTCGTCGCGAAATGCGACCGACCTCGCGTTGTCTCGCATAAAAGGCACTGGCAATGTCACTGTAGTTCGTGGTCGCGCTCGCCACCGCAAGCGCACTGGCGTTTGTCACGCGTTCGCATGATGTTCGGGGAGGGGGCGGGTGGTTTCCCGAATAATCGCGAGTGCAGTCACCATGCGAGCTCGTTGGTGCGCGCGTGAAAGAAAGGCATTTGCAGCCGACGGATGAGCCGAGGCGCGCTCATGTGTACATCCTACCCAACCACGCGCATGCGCGTAGCGAGCATGACTAGCCGTCGTCGTCGGCGGCGGCACTTGACGCCCACGAGCGCAGACCTTTCATTTTCAACGCTTACTCGGTCAGTAATGTGCGCGCGCTTCTCGCCTGAATGGAGCGAGAAATCGTCGGTCGGCTGGTCGGGTCCCGCCCCACATAGCGGGTCAGGAACCTGCAGGCATGCGGTGTAGGTGAAGACACTGCCGCCGGCTCCTCTCGCCGTCTTCGCTGGGTTAATGCAATTAGTAATTGATGAACGTGCCCCATAGATTAACCCCCACAGAAATATATATCCACGCCGTTTATATCCGCGCGAGTTTAACAGACATGCGCGTTTACTGCCATGCTCGTCTGTTCGTCGTGGAAGTTGCCAACCACGCAAGCGAGCATTATTACTGTGCTCTAGGCAAGCATGTTTACTAGTGCTCGATATGCGGTTATTGGTCGGTGGTTTAGCTGACGTAATTGCACGTGGCCGGGATACTGCTTCTTGGCGTTTACGGCGCACATAAATTCCTCGTCTTCGTATAAATCATATATAGGTGTGTGTGTGCTATCGACAACGACGGTAACAATAACGAAACAAACAACGTCGACGCCCCAGAAATCCTTGAAAGGTCGCGTCCTCTAACAGCCTCTTTTCGAAAATAATATATATAATAATATAGGTAATTTGAAAGAACTGGTGAGTCGCTTTTTGCAATGGCACCGCATGACAAAGGTGCGTCTGCGCCTGCGCCTGTGTGACGACCGTCGCCATCTTTATATTGTGCCGGAAAAACATGTACTTGATGTAATTTATAGGGACAAAACATTCAAGTCCGTTCGGTTTCCGCGCAATAAGGTCACGCATAGTACACGTAAACTCTGGTTAGGGTTAGCGTTTGGTAGGTGAGCACACGTAAGGGGTTTAACAGCACGGTAATCGCTCGAGATTTAGTGGAAACTACGTACACTTTAGTTATAGGCGGGTTTTCAAGCGTGTGCGGGCGACGACTGTCACGTGCTTAATTCGTTGTTACGCAGTTCCTGCTCGCTGCGTTCGTTGATCTGCGCTCCAAGTGAAAGTTGCTGTAATTGGTAAATTTACCAATTGTGTTATTTTTGGTTAGAATCTATTTTTACGCTTAATAGCGACACCTGTTGCATCACGCCCTGAAACTCGTCTCCTGTCGACAATTACTAGACGAGATCTCGTTATTGCGAGTAAAGAATTCAAAACCCGCGCTGACTGTATCGCAATTATTGTAATTGGCTTGAGATTATGGTGAGATTAAAAAAAATGTGTGTGTGTGTGTGTGTGTGTGTGTGTGTGTTTATGTGTGTGTGTGCGCGCGCGCGTCCGGTGATGACTGATGAGGTCAAAAGTGTTTATGATGTAGACACGCAGTCATAAGTATGACCACATTTAATTAGAAATAGAAGAATGTAGAACACCGGTACATTTATGTGGGTCGACCGTGATATACATAGAAATATCAACTACCAATAATATGAATGCGATTGCCCTTAAGGACTAAACTAATTAAACTACTATTGATCGCATGTATACCTTGTACTTCTAACCGCACTCTGTGCGTCACTTTGTCTGTTCACTGTTCAGCCACCACTAGTCGCCTGCGAAAATCTCTATGACTAGGAATAGGGAATCGACCTCAGATAATAGCATCGCGATTATACAAGTCTTTGACTTGCGAAGGGGTTGACGTCCTAGAAATTGCACACACACACACACACACACACACACACACACACACACACACACACACACACACACACACACAACAAAAAGTAAGAGTACGACGTACTAGTAGAGACGTGTAGGTAGGGTAGGGGTAGGGTACGACCGGACCGACGACGAACGAACGACGTACGTACGTACGGAGGGTAGGTACGTACGTACGGTACGGTACGTACGTACCGTACCGTACG
>NW_014577061.1:1358809-1362286 GCF_000485595.1 Priapulus caudatus | reverse complement strand
TACGTACGTAGTACCGTACCGTACCCGTACGGTACGGTACGTACGTACCGTACCGTACGTACGTACCTACGGTACGTACGTACGTACGTCGTCGTACGTGTCGTCGTAGTAGTAGTAGTAGTAGTAGTAGTAGTAGTAGTAGTAGTAGTAGTAGTAGTAGTAGTAGTAGTAGTAGTAGTAGTAGTAGTAGTAGTAGTAGTAGTAGTAGTAGTAGTAGTAGCAGTAGGCCTAGTAATAGTCGTCGTCGTCGTAGTAGTAGTAGTAGTAGTAGTAGTAGTAGTAGTAGTAGGAGTAGTAGTAGTAGTAGTAGTAGTAGTAGTAGTAGTAGTAGTACCGCTACTTCTACAGCGACGACGACGACGACGTCGATGACGACGACAACGACAACAACAAAAAGAACAACAACAGCGGTAACAATTACAACATCGACGGCTACATCATCGTCATCAGCAACAACAGCAACAACAGCAGCAGTGACAATAACAACAACAACAACAACAGCAGCAGTGACAATAACAACAACGGCGATGACGACTACGACAACGACGACGATGACGACGGCAACGACGACGACGCCGACGACGACGACGACGACGACGACGACGACGACGACGACGACGACGGCGGCGGCGATAAACCACGTTCGTGACTCACACACCCTTCTAATTTTACCAGGGTGTGAAGCTGAAAGTGGATAAGGACGGCAGCATCATGTGTAAACGCATGGAGGGCAGCCAGAAGGTGATCGTAAAGGGTATCGAGAGCCCAGACAAGTGCAGCTATTCACAGAGCGTCTACGACATGGAGGGCGTGCTCGAGGTCGACAAACCGGCAAAGGTGCGCATGCGCGCGACGCGGCTATGTTGGTGGCAGGCAGAGGCGCGAGGGCATGCTATCACATTCGCACCTTTCGCATTTATATTCGATTTCGTGATAATGTGACTATAATTTCCCGATAATCTCGCTCGTTGTGATTGCACGCGATAACGCCTTCTGTCGTTACTAGATTCCCATGAGACCCTGAACGTACTCGCAGCGGAAAGCCGGCTCCGTGGCCTATGACCGTTGGTTTAGCTATTTGAGTCGCTGGCCAGCATGCGCAATTGATATTTTGTTTCGCGTCACAAGTCGCGCTCATTCAGTTCCTAAGGCCGGTAAAAACATAGAGATACCCTCACATCAAAATGCCTTCGCTAAATCGTTGCTAAATCTTCGCTAAATATTGTTCCATGGGCACGTCTGCACGACCTCCAGCCCCGCTAACACTCTCGCCCATGTCCTCACCCTCATACTCTATTTCATACCTCTACCGTCATTACTATCACTCATGTTCCACTCTCACGCCCTGCATTGTGAGGTATTCTTACACCAATTTCTCCATCTCCACCATCCCATATCGTGTTTCTCAATCATCTATACCGCCACGCAACTTCCCATAAGGGATAAGAGGATTTCTTAGCATCATAATTATGTGAAAAACGACACGTCATCGGGAATGATTTTTCTCGGGATTTCTTTTTTTCTCGTAATTTTTTCGGGATTTTCATCGGAATTTTCTGAACATCATAATTATAAACAAAACGAAACGTCATCATGAATAATTTTTCTCCTCGTGCAGATCTTCGACATGAAGGAGTTTAAGAGGAAGGTGGACGACGAGCTGTCGCAGCCCTACCACAACAAGAAGAAGCTGCAGTTCCTCTGCTTCGTCTCGATCAGCTTCGTGGTCGACACCAAGACTCCGCTGAAGACTCCCTGCTGGCTGCTCATTCTCAACATCAGCGCTCTCGATTATCTCAACGACATCATGGGTGAGCTATACGCACAATTTTATATGTGTGCACAGATAATCCTGGTAACTAACAATACACTTTCAACAATACAGTGTGTATTGTTGAACACCTTCTAACAATACCCTGTGTATTGTAGTAGGTACCTAACAACTGTGTATTTAAATTAAATTTCATTTTTAATAAATTCAATCAAATCAATCAAATAATTCCAATAAATTCATTTAAATAAATGTCAATTTTAAGTTTACAAATCAAAAAGTAAACTAATTAAAAAAAAAGATTTACAAAAAGTGTATTGTTAGAAGGTGTTCAACAATACACAGTGTATTGTTGAAAGCTCGCTAACAATACACAGTGTATTGTCAAATGCCTAAACATACAACACACTGTGTATTGTTAGCTACCAGGATTATCTGGTGTGCAATGTAGGTGGTTACGTGCTTATACGTGCTTTGGTGCGTGAGTGTGTACGTGCGCCTGTGCGTGTGTATATATGCGTGAGTGTGTACATGCATACGTGCGTGCGTGAATGAGTACGTGAGTGCGTGCGTGAGTGCGTTTGCGCGTGCGTACATATGTGCGTGCGCCTACACGCGTGTGATCGTGTACAGCTTATCATCAAGTAATTATTTGTAAATTGCCTCTTGACATTTTAATGCACTAGGAGAATTATCTAGCAACTACAGACTAGCTACCATCATCATTTCACTCCATCTCTCATTTCATCGTCTTGCCTCGCATCGTATTGCATCGGACCTCATCCTCATCGCATCCTTGCTAAATTTATTTTCACGCTAAAATTATGTTCGTCCTCTTTTCGCAGCCGTGAGAAAGAGACATTCGTCGTCGCACTCCGGCTCGCTGATGGATGCGAAGCCGTACACACGCTCCGTACCGGACATGTCTTACAGACAGAGCATGGAGCTGGACAGGCGGCGAGTAGCAGCGCCCTCTCCCTCCAACAGAGACAGCATCGGCGAGAGCTACACGCCACCGCCGTCGCCACCGTCGCCAACGCCCATGAGCGGCTCCCAATACCTGGAGGCACCTGTCAACGGGATGAACGGAGTAAGGGCGGTGCGCGGCATGTCCAAGCGGTCATGCGTGATTATTCTGTGTTTGCGAATTAAACGTGCATACTGTGATTCAAACTTTCGACGTATTGATTGTTAAAGCCTGCGCGCGTGGGGTTTAATGGGGCGTGCGGGTATACTTGTGTTTTGTGGGCGTTCGTGCGGAAACGTTACTCGGCTAATCTGGCCTTGAGTAGTTATGTCACACACCTATACCTTCGCATATATACATATCAGCTGTAAATATTATAGAAGGAGTATAACACCTGTTTTATTGCGCGTTTACTGGTTTTGGTTGCCTGGCGCGTTTTGGCATCCATTGTGAGTACTTCTGGCACACACCTACCAACACATCACCTGTTGCGCATACAAATGCACGTGTTTGCGTCCTTTGTTTACAGTACAGCCGACAGGACCGAGCACGCCATAGTATATATGACAAACCACGGTCCCCACATCGGTCTATGATGCACATTCCCATGCACATGCCCTACCAGGAGCCGATCTACGTCCCGACGGGCTACCCAAGCTATGGCTTCCCGCCTTTTGTGGGACCCAGACCCGAGTTCAGGAACGTCTACCGGCCAGAGTATATGGGTGAGTAGGTCGTA
>NW_014577061.1:1346309-1356309 GCF_000485595.1 Priapulus caudatus | reverse complement strand
GGAAAGCTGTCAGACGACACTGCCGCACAAAGGCAAATATTTGCCAATGATAATCTTCTGTAGGGGCCTACTTCATCGCAGACCACTATAACTAGAGGCTTCGCAGCAATGCGCGGGGTTCGTACATTCCTTCGCCCGGAGTTACGCATTTTTGTGAATAGCCTGTCGTCGGCTGTGTTGAACACAACCGTTGCTGTTTGTATGTTTTGCGAACATGTCTGTGTTAGACAGACGAGTGTGTGACAGAAGTCATCTTTCCGTCTCAAGTACAAATTGATAGTCAGCGACACACCTGTTGTATATCAGGTCGCATAGCACGAACGATCATCTTTCAGCACTGCCCTATTACTCGTATCGGCTCTGACATTTCCACAGTCCTACAGCGGCCGCAACAGCACATTAGTCTAAAAAAAAACGTCCCAAATAACATTACATTTGTTATTGATGTTTCACAATTATTTTCCACACGCGCAGACACCGCTTAACATAAATCCTAATTGATATTAGATGCACCAGTATGGGAGTAATAGGAATAGAGTCTTAGCGCAAGAGTCACCAGAAATCGGTCTGGAACCCCAGCCGGTCCTGATATCTAAAGTGTTTATATTGCTACTATATAATATATATATATTCAAATCCATGAGAGTTAGCCTGCTCAAAGTTTATCAGTGCTGGGGTGGGGGACGGACTGCTATTTCCAACGCTGTTAAATTACAGTATTTAGTTGCTTGTAGTTGTATGTAGTATATTTTTGCTAAATGCAAAGAAAAAACGTTCTCGCATGCATCGATCATATGTTGTCTATCGTTTAGCACCACCTGAAGGAGGTCTACTCAAAATACGACACGATCGAAGATGACATCTGGTGCAAGATCATGTGCATGGAGCGAAACCGACGCGTTGCTAAGGCTTACGTCAGAGTTCCCGTCGTTACCATCGACGGAAGCATCGACGGGTTCGACGGATTCAGGTGAATGACGCAATCGCGTTTAATGACGTTCTTACAGGTGCCCGACGTGATGACGCATGGCGGCTTCATAGTGGCGTCACGGCTGGCTGTTACGTAAACCTTGTGACGTGGCCAGATGAGCCGGTTATGATTTACGACAGCCTTACATGGCGAATGAATTACGAGTTGGATTCGCGTGGGACGTACTATGAGGTTAATTTTACCATGAAGCATAGTTTTCGAAAGCGGATGCGTTGCTGATATGATTGTATACTGTACGAAATATAAGACGAATACGTCCTAGTACTATATCAGCTATCATCAGCGTCGGCATTCCTGCATATATGCCATTGAATCGCGTAATGTAGGTCTGAATCGAGAATATCACTTGTGATTAGTCGGTTCGTTGTCGGTCTTATTACTGTCGAAACGTATAATATACTATAAGAAAACTAGACAGGAGAACCCCGGGTATCGCGTGGCACGATTGTTCGCCATGTAAACATTTACGGGATGAAGTCTGAAATCCTTTTTTTCGCTAATCTTTCACATGCGTGCGTACGTAAATGTCGCCCGCATTGCTGACGCTGATCTTTACAACGCCGCCTTGATTCCATCTGTCCAACAGGATCGGCCTTGGAGCCTTCGACAACCCGAAACGAGACAAAGACGTGAGGATAATAAAAGAACACATCGGCGAGGTAAGCGTGCATGCGCGGGCCACCTCCCTCCGCACACAAAACCCGAGGTTTGACGGACGGTATCGCCCAACGATCTTTATCGCGAGAAGAACAATTTCGTATATATATAAATATATGCAAACCCGTTTCTTGTGGTGGAGGCGACGTCAGTAACTCCCATGCCGACGTGGAGATGCGTGCTACCGTCTCTGTAGGTTAGCAGTTAACGCTGGCTCTCTGCGCTCTAGGGTGTCGCCCTGCAAACCACAAATCATCGCCGGGCTAACTGGTCTAGTGGGCCACTTATAGATACTACGTACGCGACCCTGATGATCTGCCGAACAATAGCACAGAGGGCGTCGAGATGCCTACATGACCTTACACATCGTTAACCTGTCGCGATCAAAAATATCATAATTATATATTGTTCCGTCAGATTTTACGAGAGAAGACACGTGATACGGGGAGAGCGGTTATTTTCGAGACGCGGGATTGAACCAATATAATTATCTGGGAACCGGGAAATACGAGACCATTTTTTCGTGACTCGGAAGTAGAAGTCAACCGGGACGCAGGAAAGCTCTGAATTGTTTACCTGGAAAACTGGGAATGGCTCCTCCTCTCGTTAGCATTGACGCACCGCCATGCTTTTCGTGATGTACTCGGGTGCAAGCAGGGCCACGGATCTGTGACGGGTAGACTAATGTATAATTTTCCCTCCGGCTGATGCCGTTCTACATTATAAGTAGAATACATTCTCGGCTTGCGAACGCAAACGTGTCGCAAATTCAATCGCGAACGAACCAAATAACGTTATGCACTGTACCTACCGGCACAGATGTACCACCAACAATGCAGTGACATGACAGATCGACATCAACCGTTTCCAGTGGGCGTATTCCCACCACTAGCGGCGGTGCTTGGGCGTTTCTAGACATAACTCCTGCCCAATTTGAATACTACTCGAGGCATTGCAATTGGGAGCTGTCAATCTGCTTCTATTCTTACTCACCTGCCCACGGCATTGCCTGCACTGCCCTAATGACCCTGATAGGATTGCGTTATCAACAACAGCAACAACAGCAACAACATCAACAACAACAACAACAACAACAACAGCAGCAGCAACAACAACAACAACTACTACTACTACTACCACTATACGACTAGCTAGCTAGCTTGTAGTAGCAGTAGGCCTAGGCTGATAGGGTCTATGTCCCCCAGGGTACTGCCGGAACGTACTCCGGTACTAAATACTACTATCTAATATGCCGGACCGTACCTCGCCTACTCCACTAACGAGTCTAGGGAGCCGCCTACGCCTACTCTCTAACCCTAACCCCAACCCTAACCCTAACCCTAACTCTAACCCTAACCCTAACCCTAACTCTAACCCTAACCATATCAGCTAGATAGTTACCAGGGTACGTTCCTTGTGTGTGTGTGTGTGTGTGTGTGTGTGTGTGTGTGTGTGTGTGTGTGTGTGTGTGTACGCGAAAGGGAAAACGAATATAGTAATCGAAAACGAGGGAAAATATAAATAAAAAAACTAGAACGAAAGTGAAATATCGATAGTACGATATCGAGAGTACGAAATGTCAGATAATGACATAATGAGTTGCGCTTGATGAAGGTTTGCATATTGAATAGCTTTTTATTGTATATATCCGCTCTTTTGTGTTTTACTGAACTCGATCGTGGGCGTGTATCGGGAACTGGAGGGCAACGGCCAGGCGTGTTGAATCTGTCAACGGATATTTTTACATAAACACACGAAACCCGTTCTGACGAATGCGTGTATGTCTGTTATTATCTATATATATTCATTTCTAATGTCGTGATAAAGCGTGCTATGGGGAAACTAACTGATGCGTCTCCAAAACTTTTCGTGACAACGATTTACTAACGTACAGCCAGTAACATGCGCTAATACGCTAACCACGTTGACGTTAACCCACCTGGCTGTCGCTACCCGTTGGCCGTCAATTGCCGCAGAGAGCGAGAGAGGGAAGTAGAGGGAGAAGTGCTTGATGCTCAAACACAGGTGCCTGCAGCTAATACCGTATCTCACATGCGCAACGCGCCACCGCTAGTTGTAATAACAACGTAGGTAATAATTGCTACGTAGTAATTATAACAATCGAAGTCCAATTGCTTTGCTAATGGTTATAATTGCTCCGTTTCTAGTAGTTATAACCGATGTAGAGCAGTGGGGCTTTCGTGCGCGAGTTTTACTCGCGGTAATATCTGCAAGCGTCTCTACACTTGAGCCAAGCACCCATCTCGACGCCTCTGTGCCGCCTCCTCATCCCAGCTGACTTATCATGTACGCAGATGACTACGAGCATCGTAGAGGTGGTGAGCAGTACCATCCGGCCTCTTTCGGCTACATGGACCGCTCATCAGGTGGCGCCCTCAAGCAACCTTACCACCACCGCTCGGACGCCATGTTGCACAGCGAAGCCCAGGGTAACCCAACTAAACACAAAGCTCGCGGTAACGCTATGCTGTGGTAACTACCGCTAATCTAACGCTCACTAAACGACGACACGCGGGAAAGAGAGGATACATTTAAACACCGACGAAACAACGACGGGAGCTATAGGCGGCGAGCTGTGATTTTTTTTACAAAATGATTTTTTTTGCAAATCTATAGCGTTTCTTACACGATGTTGTGATAGTATCGGGAATTAATTTTGATAAATGCATTAGATCGATGTGTCGCGGCTATTACCTATAATGCTGCTGTGAAGAGCTTAGAGTGATTCTCGTGCTGAGGTCAATCATAAATCTCGTGATATCATAGCCATATTAGGACTTACCGGCGATTTGCTCAATACACGACAATTGAAAGCGTATTGTATGCTATTCGTGACTTCGAAAATGTGTATAGGTGCTTCAAACATTCGCCGCGTATTGTGTCTGTGTGTATATCAGATTCTACCAATAATGGCCATGACCTGTCATATTATGTGAATGAAATAGCCAGTGTTTCTATTCTTGTGGAAATCGGAAAGTGGAACGATTATGCTATCTTGCCTTTCGTTTCACAGAAGTTGTGTAATAACCTAAAATTATCCGTAATTGAGTCAAATAGGTCAAAGCATTTATATCGGTCTGCCATAGATGCACTATAAATGTTTTACTTGCACGCATGGTGACGCCTTTTCATTCAGAATTATAGAGGCTCCGCCTAAAGGGTGATTAATACATCTCTCTCCATATATATATATAATACGATATTGTTTTTGTCTAAAATTAGAACTGACAATATCTGACATACGTACCTGTATATACGAAACTCAGAGATTTTACTAACTATAAACGCAAGATATCTTGATAGCATTCTATTTTGAGATTGAAAAAAACACGTAAGCATGTATTTAGTTCTATATAGGCCCAAGTGTTTTGAAACGGTATCGCGAATTATTTCGTATAAGTTACATAGCACGTGGCTATTTTAACTGCTAATTAGTATAGGCTTATAATGATTGCAAACTTACATTGTACGAAATTTTTTCTATATTTTATATTAAAAATCATGTTGTGTGTAGAAAACTAAATATACATCTGTCTTCTGTAAATCGTTGGTTCTTCATTTCTTGGTTATTCTGCGATAATATTCCCGCCATTATTCGTCGTTAACATAACTACTACCAGGGATGAGTAATGACAAATGTGTCATTATTCACCCCTGCTACTACTAACCTAACATTCGAGTGCATCACGCCTTGTCTACTATTGGCAACTAGTGATAGAAGCGGACTAATGCGTTTCGGCCATCTTGGTGGGCGTGTCGCACCATGCTCAGACTAGCCTTGGGCGAAGTATCGCGTCAGATGATCAAAAATCTAGTTTTATCCGCATCGCCCGTGTAGCGACGATTGCATACACACCACGAGCTTGCCAGCCGGGGTAAAGATGAGACGTAGAGGTTTTCGAAAGATTGAGGAAAAACTGCATTGTTAATCGCTGGCAATCCCCCAATAACAATTCACACGCTGTGTGCATAACCTTGCCGCCGTTCCCAGTATCGCTGAGAGGGTCTATGTTTCCCAGGGTACTGCCGGAACGTACCCTGGGTAAGGTCCGGTATACCGGAACGTACCCTGGTACTATCTAATATGCCGAACCGTACCTCGCCTACTCCACTAACGAGTCTAGGGAGTCGCCTACGCCTACTCCCTAACCCTAACCCTAACCCTAACCCTAACCCTAACCCTAACCCTAACCCTAACCCTAACCCTAACCCTAACCCTAACCCTAACCCTAACCCTAACCCTAACCATAACCCTAACCCTAACCCTAACCCCAACCATATCAGATAGTTACCAGGGTACGTTCCAGTATACCGGACCGTACCCAGGGTACGTTCCGGCAGTACCCTTGGGGACATGATGACCCTATGAGCCCCAGTATCGGGTGGGACCGGTGAATTCTGCAACGTCGCTACACGTTACTAACGCCCGCGCGCTAATCACGCTGCCGAATCGTCGCTAATTCGTCTAACATCGCTCTCTCTCTCTCTCTCGCTATCTCTCTCGTTTCTTCTGACACTGCGTTTATTAACTCTTGCAGACGACTCTGACGTCTACTCAGACGACGCCCAAATGTCGCGCCTGTAGCCGCCATGGCGATTGTTCCGTTTGACTAACACACTACTGCATGCTGAGAATCCGCGAAACTCCATCATTCATCATGCATCCGGGGAAAATGCCTATCATCATCACGCATCCTGGGCATGCCTTCCATCATCATCCGAGGATATTGGCCACACGTCGTCGCACGCGCTGGCTCTCGCAGCAAAAACCTGCTGACAACCAGCACCGGCCACGCATACATGGCACATGCCTCGGCGTGACAAACACGATAGAACAGTCACGGTTTTCGCTACCAGGTGGCGCGACCTCCCTACTACACTTACGTAGTGCGCGGTGTACAGACACGGTTGTACATACCTGGTTTGTGAAAATCGCGACGTCCTGAAGTAAAGCGTGTGTGATGTTCGTCTAATAAGAACCTGTGCGTACACCATTTTTTACGTTTTACATGTATGTGACAATAGTAGGCCAAGTGATGGGCAGGTACATGCATATGTGTATGTCTAGGGTGTACAGTAACGTGTTGGTTATAACGCTATAAACGTTGACGCCAAAATTAGATTGTTTTCATAAATATTCCGTCATTAGCCGTGTCTATCCGAGGAAGAAATAACTTTGGTTATACGTCTACGTAATG
This sequence comes from Priapulus caudatus, assembly GCF_000485595.1. NCBI lineage: Eukaryota > Metazoa > Priapulida > Priapulimorpha > Priapulimorphida > Priapulidae > Priapulus > Priapulus caudatus. Next base: position 1,349,442 of record NW_014577061.1, on the reverse strand, counting down.
CAAAAACTAGAGGGTTTTCAACAGCGGTGTTTTTAAAACTCGGGTGTTCGAAGTATCGTGTAGACGCGGCTATTATTATTAACAATTCTGCTGACAACCAGATTATGACATTAAAAATAACTTGCGGGTAAATTGCTCCGCGAAATAACTCATTAATATTACCTTAGCACATAGAAATATTCTTTACAATTATGCAGAACTACGGTGATGCTACGAAACTACGGAAGTACTCTTCGAGAGCCTAGTCGTTGTTTTGGCATTAATTGTGAACAATATGAGGTTAACCGGAGTAGAAAAGGGTTTTATATTTAACGCTAATAAATTGGCGGTTGCAGATTTAATATTTATTACCTCTGTAGATATTTTAAGGTTATTGCAATTAAAATGATTGGATTATCACGTGTTTTTGCAAAATGGCAGCGCGATTTGTAATGCATGTATGATTATTATTAAAACATTACGCTACATTCGCAAAGGGTAACGTGTGATGGAAACGCGAGTCAGGCAGACAAACATACAGTCATGAAAAGACAAGTAATTCGATAAGAACACAAGCGAGTACGAGCGCGATAGAGAGATGGCTAGCGTGCATGCGTGCGTGCGTGCGTGCGTACGTACGTGCGTACGTACGTGCGTGCGTGCATGCGTGCGTGCGTGCGTGCGTACGTGTCTGTACATGCGTGTGAGAGAAGGGAGGAATGCGTGAGTGGGCGATTGTTCGGGTGAGCGAGTAATAGGGTTTGTGGTGGAGAGCAACGAGTGAACGAGAAAGTGAGCGAGCGCGTCGGAGAATAATGATAAGATAATGATAAGATAATGATAAGAATAATGATAAGAGCGAGTAAATGATAGAGGGAATGTGCATGATGGCATCAAAAACGATGATTTACTCTAATTCTACTAACCCTCACACTGTCATTATTTCAATTGCATTTCCTACGTTTGCGTACCTTATTCGAAACCTCTACTTGTCGCTGTCTTAGTAGTGTCCTCCACTCCTAACCGCAAACCGCAATGAGCAGCAGTATCATTATTTTGATTGGTGGTGCTGGTGTAATGACCATAAATATTAGATAATTCGTCCATAAAATCGTATATTGCCTCCGCTAATCATGGGTAAGGTGTAAGCACGTACTTTGCTTTTGTATTACGTGTTTCGCATTATATCATCGAAGGGATTTTGGAACACTGTTTCATATTTCCAATTATATAACGATTTAATAAATTAATTATGACGTAGTTATGCTAATCTGAGTGGCCATGTAGTAGTTAAACTGTGCCATAAACTTTGTTATATTTATGTTGTTTGATCCTGTGCTCGTGCAATGTCTGTAAGATGAGGAACATAGACTCCTTTTCATTTTTCTTTTCATCTTCAATTTTCTGTGGTGGTGATCTGTTTAAATAAGAAATCACGTTTCGACCATCAATCAATTTTTAGCGTTTCACCTGGCATATTTTCGCCAGTACAATTACTTCACTGGCGCAAAAAATCATCAGCAGATAAAAATAGGACAGACACAAAAAATTGGGTTCCGTTCGTAGTCGACCTACATCGTCGTCACGTTATTCCGTCATGCACAAACACACTGAGTCACCGCCGTGAGAGGATTAACTGATTTTATGGCCACCATTTTGAAAACATGGCACCATTCTCAACATCCTATAGATAGCAGACGCGACGCTTTCGCGGATTTTCCTGTTTCGCTCTTCTCAGCGCAACGGCTTTAATGTTATTCTAAACTTGCACTGATGTATACTATAAGTTGCTCTGAGCTTCGGTGAAGCGGTATTATGGTGATTTCTTTTACAGTTGTCTGGATCTGTTTAACATATGAAAATAAAGCATTTTCCGTTATCTGGAAAACACTGACAATTTCTGCTTGGTTTCTTGCAGGCATTAGTGCAGTTCTTCGCCTGCGACGCTAATCATTCATACATGTACGAGTCCGTGTGTTTGTCCGTCCGTAACTCACTGCATCTTGCCGTCCGCTACTCTGTACGTCTCTGTGACATTTTATCTGTGATTTCTCCCATCATTCCGGCCTGTATCACGCATGTCTATCAATCACTCCATTCGACTATCCAATAATCCTAATCGCCCTTTGTGAGCTCTATAACAAACATTGTGTGGGTAAACCATGCAGGTTAAAGGCATCCACTTATGGTATCAGACACGCGGTACATAATTATGGCTAAAACAATGCCGAACTCAGGCGAACATTTTAATCCCACTGCAGATTTAATAGTTTATTCAGCGTAATCGGCTTACACTCGTCACATTAAATTCACTCTACAGAAACTTGCATTCCAAGTGACACGGTTCTGTATAAGTAGCTAGCTATTCACGAGCAGTGGGGTGGGGGGGGCTAGCTATGCACGGGTGGGGCGGGGGTTGTCCTCGTGCATAATATACCTGAAGCAGCCCGCATCATGTATCTCGTCAGCAGTGCGAACGCAGGAATATGCATTCATTGTGAAGAAACTATGTATGTGACGACTCTGCACTTGTGTGATACGTCTGAGAACTGTAGCTGCATTGCACTGTGTGCATGGTTGCGAACACTAAAATATGATCAATTGCTGGCGTCTTCGTGCAGGTTAGGAAGAGAAATCAGTGGCAACAGTTCCGAGCAGACGTTTGGCTTTTAAATGGCCCATGTACGCAAGATCATGCAATCTTGATTCGTATACATTATGATCAAGAGTCAAGATGGTTGTTGATAATGCGAGTGTTTCTTCACACAATCTAATGTCTTGGGATGACGATTAGAGTTAGGAATGAAAAGGTGCGCAGACGACCTCGTATCAAACTAAAACATCTATTACTATCGAGTGCCCTGATTACGCCACAACACACACACATGCACGCACGCACGCACGCACACAAACACACATACACACACATGCACGCACGCACGCATACACACACCCACACGTGCACACATACACATGCATACGCACATGCACGCACGCACACACACGCACGTGCACGCACACGCACACACACACGCACGCACGCACGCGCACACACACACACACACACACACACACACACACACACACACACACACACACACACACACACACACACACATCGATACGTACGTACGGACGAACGTTAGAACGTAAC
>NW_014577061.1:1334348-1343487 GCF_000485595.1 Priapulus caudatus | reverse complement strand
CCACACACCACGACACGACCACACACACACACACCACACACACACACACGCACACACACACACACACACACACACACACACACACACACACACACACACACACACACACACACACACACATGCATTGGCGGCGTGAAACAGATTACAGATGTTGCTTCTAGCGATTCTGCAGCAATTACAACCCCTGGGAGTGTCATGTAAGATAATGTTGAGGTATCCCAACAATTCGTAGTGTTCCAGATTCATGCATTCGTTAATGAATAAATCGATTGTTGGGCGAGCGTGATTTTCCTGTCTTTGTAACAGCAAGTGGTCATGCTCCATTTCATTCTCAGAGTTTAGTATTCATATCTCGATTGACGTTGGCGAATTGTTACCGTTCCTATCCATCTTAATCCATTAAGTCTGCTATTTAAGAATGATAAGTAAAGGTTTCATGAATACGCTGGTTTTTTTAAGTCGCACTTATATACAGATAAGATCAGGAGTGAATAATAATAGATAATAATAATAATCTATCATTATTCACTCCTGATAATATCTAATGGTTGCGCGGTCTCTGTGTGTGTGTGTCGGGCCCCTTCGATGTTTTTTTCTGGCTCCATCGGCTACAGAAACAGGAATAAAACCAATGATTTAAGTCAAGGAAAACGGAGAAGTGAACCGTTCAATGCCACTTGAAATTCGTTATTGAAACGTTCATTATCATTTTACCCGCCGGCACAACTCGAAGGTCTATAATTAAACTCAGTTGATAATTACAGGTGCATCAACCTTTCGCTTATATCTTACAAGCGAGATGAATGCACACAAATAAAGGCCAACACGTCATCACGTATACACATCTAGACTATATATGTTTATCTCCACTGCGACAAACTTCTTCATTGAAAGTTCCATGGTCAGAATAAATTTATCGTGCGTGCGTGGGTTTTTGTGTGTGAATGTGCGTTCTTGTTTGTGCGATTGCGTACTTGTTTGCGTGTGTGCGTTCCTGTGTGTGCGTGCGTGCATGCAAGCAAGCTAGCTAGCATACGTGCTTGCTTGTGTGTATGGTACGTGTATTTGTACTGGATGAATGGCCGCGTTCTGTTCTTTCGTGTCCTTGGTCTGTGTCGGCGGACTCTCTGCTGTGAGCTATTGTGTCCGAAATTATGGTTCCTGCCAATTTTTTTTCTTCAACTGCTCTTCTGATTAAGGGGCACAGACTTACACGTCATCGACAATCTCATAATAGCGAAAACCTAACGATGCAAACCTAACGATGAAATTCTTTTTTTTCCAGAGTTTTTTCTTCTTTAATGAAACTATAACTCGGCGAGTAGAATGCGCTGCAAGCATACACCGTAGCGGTGCTAGTGATGCTGACAACCATCGGATAATCAAAAAAAAATCCTTCCAAATTCAGCAAATGTATATAATATATATATATATATATATATATATATATTCACCATTCGAATTATCGCCATTATTCGAATGCATATGCAGGGGGCTTGGGAAACTATGCAGGGCGTGTTACTGAGGCAGGCTAAATGTAGAGCGAGTATACGTTTAATACGTTTAATACGTTATATACGTTTAATATGACGCCTATACGTAGACGAACCTCTCTATGCAAAGAGTCTGCATGCAGAAGCAGGTTCAATGTATCGCAAACATATATGTTTATGAGGTCGCGTATATTTACAGGAACAAACCTTCACAGGGAGCCTATATGTAGGCAACACGACACTATATGTCGGTGTAAACCAACTACACCCCCACCCTCACGCACCCACCCACCTTCCCACCACCACATCCTCGATATACGACGCAGAACGTTTGTTTTGCAGAGCCTGCCGAACACTACGACATGGACGAGCCGAGCGGACACTTTAGCGCCCGACCGCACTCGTCGGCCGAGGTGAAGCGACGCGGAAACGGCCACCAGGTGTTCGACCTCAACGGCATGGACACGCTCAGGTCGAAGATGTCAGAGCGCATGCGCGACGACTCAGAGACCTGGCACCACAACGATAGGCGCGACTTGGAGTCGCAGCTTGGCACTCTGCCCCGCAATTTCGGCAGTCCGAACAGGGCTCACCATCTGATCATGAACGGAGAGGTCGTCGGCAGGAGCAATGGCGCCAGTGGCGGCACCAGCAGCGCCAGCGGTACGCTGCAGAGATCTAGCAAGAAAGAAAACGGACATCACCATCCTAAATCGGACATCCAAGCCGACTTTTAAAGCTCACTGTTTCGGCTTGTACAGTGAGCAGGGTGATGAAGCGAGAGATAGAGAAAGGGGAAGGGAGAGATGGTGCGTGGAAGGGGGAGAGTGAGAGAGATATAGAGTAAAGAAATGTATACGTGTGTGTGTGTGTGTGTGTGTGTGTGTGTGTGTGCGTGCGTGCGTGCGTGCGTGCGTGCGTGCGTGCGCGAGTGCGTGCGATTGTGTGTGTGTGTGTGTGTGAGTGTGAGAGTGTGAGCGAGAAAGAGAGAGTGAGTGAATGAGTGAAAAGCGAAGAAGCGTGAGAGACAGAGAGAGTCGTGTTCGTAAACCGTAACCGTGTCACGGGCGTGACGTCTGGTTAACTTTTACTGAGGCTGTAAACCCTCCGCTCGCTACGTTATGATTAGGTTTTATATTTATATATGTAAGTGCTCGAACGACTTCGAAACGACTAGATAAAAGGTTTGCCCCAATTGCTAATCAAATCACCAGCGAATTTCCCTTACGTGCTCTCTTCCTATATATTACATTATATATAGATATATAGATATATATGTGTAATTATTTTGTTTTAATGAACATGTAGCTTGCCATTGACGTGTACTGGCATGATAAAGTCATGTCACGTAGGGAGGATAATGTAGAAGCTGCTGAAGCTGTTTGCTGAAAACGGTTTCAATAGTCGACTGTATCAGAGAATGTGGGCGCAAGATTAGCCCGCGTTAGCTCTCCCCGTGTAGTCATTCGCTTCGCCACAGAGCTATACGAAAGAATATGCGGAAAATCAGTGATGAATCTTTGCAGCATGACCGGTTACGCTGTAGTCCGTAGTACAATAAAAAAAATCATTCCAGTCTCCAATATAAACACATTGGCTTTAGCCTACCACTCAAAATTCCAACTCCACTTACCTTAATTTCGCCAAATTTGGCCGTTTATAGAACGCAAACAACCATATGACGAACAGACGCGGTCATATTAAAATTTACATTACGGCGACGCTAGTTAGCTAAGATTCGTCACTGGTTTTCCACGTAGCGTTTTACTATAGCCCTGTGGAGGTGCAATCGGCTTCACGGGTAGAGGTAAGCCAGCGTGTGATGAGCGCGTAAATGTTACTATTATCACTATTATACCGCGGGCATTCCCGCTCGTCGCGTCCGCTCTATAACACCTCGTCGGTTAGGTTCGTTAGTGAATCAACCACGAGAAGTTTGACATCGACGTTGTTGTTCAACGACCAGTTTACGAAACTGAGACCTTAGTTGCCATTCCTAAATCAAAATGAGCGTAATGTGTCCTCCGAAGGCGTAAATACATGGCGGATCGCCGCGTTGCAAATCGCAATCGCAATCAAAATTGAAAAATTGTAAATTGCGAATCATGCGCGTGCTTGCAGCATCCTCGGAATAATACATAGTAATGCCGGCGGTTAGTGTTGCCAATTAATATATATATATATATATATATATATATATGGGCCTATATATATATATATATCGTACACTTGAGACATTTAGATGTTCCCAATTTAAGCTTGGTGAGATATAGTGACTGCTGTGAAACGAGCTTGCAGCACTGCGGGCGTCAGAACGGGATGTGAGCTTTTACACAATCAATGGTTACTCTAGCGACACAGTTAGCGTAATCAGTCACCGTCCTGATAGATTACTATGCTAGAGACTGCACTCAATTGTGCCGAATTGATTTACTCTGACAGCCTGTGAAACATATATAGGTTGATTGTAGCATTATTCTATACATATTGTAATATCCATTACATCAACGGAGAAACTAACGGTCTAATAATAGATATAAGTAGAACAGCGATTTCTAATAACACACATATCTTTTCTATACATGTACGAATTCATTCGTGTACTTGGAGCTAGTTTTTGTGTCACATCTTTGTAAACTTAAAGCGTGATGTAAATAAGACGACTTACAATTTCTCTGATTCCGCTTATAAGTTCCCATCGCGCAACTTGTATTTCATATTTCCATACAAACCTGCAATGTGAGTATACACTACTATAACTTGCGTAAGGTAAGGGGTGGATCCAGGGGTGTTTGTTATATACTAGGCGTTGCTCTTGGGACAGCTAACCCCTTGTTATTTTATAAGTATTTAATGCGTATTGATTAACGTCATCGCTAACTAAACCATCTGTATCAAATATGAATCGTATACGGGACATATATCTATATTTATGAGTACGACCTGTGTTTTCTCGCACGACAGACGGATGGCGCCACTGACTACGCTCAGGCTCAGCACTCATGTCCGCTGTGTCGTCTGCGCAGACATCGTTTGTGTCGCCATGATGAGATAATAAGATCACCGTGCGTCATTCCTTATTATAGACGAGTGATGATAAGCATTCACGTAACGTTGCCATGCGTAATTTGCATCATGGCGACAGACGTGTAGGCCTACTTCGATCACGTGGTCGTCTACCTCTTTACAGGTGTCACTTGATACGTTGCAGCCAGCCCTCGGCTGCTATGTGTTACGCTGCCTGGTAGCTTGTTTGACTAGAGGTTTGTCGTCACATGGCAAGAGGTGTGCAGATAAATGGGAGATACCTTTCTTCCTCCTAAGGAGGATGATGGGGAGGATGAGGAGGGGCTTGCTGTAATTATTCTACTTGTTAGCATATCTGCCGACAGGTTTTTACAAAAGTTGGTGCGTTCTACTATCCCGTCAGAAGGCGCTGGTGGTCTGATTAACAAGCGTCTCAATGGAAACAGGGGAATATATACTTAACTATATCCATATATATATGTACACATATACAACAGGTGAATCATCAGGAGCTCTTGTATGATCGATGACCGTAACCTACACTCGATGTTGTCCATACTGTCACACGAGTCCTATAATTGACTGTATAAATAATCATAGGCTATCGCGGGTGACACATATTTGTAAATAACAACGGATTGGACTATACTGTGTACAATGTTTCGTTAAATAAACAGAGATTGTTTGTTGTTCAGAAAATATGGAACAGCTCAACTGGAATAACGCGTATACGCATTGCAAAGTATTCGCAGTAAAGTTCAGGTGCGTGCTTGTATCTCTAGATGCATACGTACGTTTTGTGTATACGAGCATTCCTCGGAAGCGAGAGTCAGCGAACTGTTATGCTTGGTCGCGTGGCGTGGTTGCGATGGTGGTATTTCGTGCGGCTTCGGAACACAATATGTTAAAGGCATTATTTTACTTCAACTGCTTGCTCAAATTGTACTCTCTAATTAACACTGACTGACGGATGTGTGCGGATTATAAATAAATCATTGTTTCACACGAAACCACTCATCTCATTGAAAGTTATTTTACACTCGTTACTACCATAGATAATATCATAAATCATATTGATAACTCATTCGGTGATTTGGTATTCATTTATAAGTTTGATTGCGACTGGAATGGACGTCTCTCTCTCTCTCTCTCTCTCTCTCTCTCTCTCTCTCTTCTCTACTTCACAACACAACACACACACTACAACACACCACACACGCACAACATGGTCTCACACAAACACCGACACACAACACACACACACGACACACACACACCACACACCAACACACTCACATCATACACGCGTTTTTTAACGTGCCTGGTAGGCTGAGCCTGGAGCTGGAGTTTTCGTGGTTTCGGTTGCGGCCGTGTCGGCTCGAGTGAGTGATCCTCGGATGACGTTCGACTCGGGCGGCTGCCGCTGCGACAACGCCAGGATTGTCCACGCCCAGTGCCAGAATACGCTCGCGTCCGACGTCACTGAGCCAACCAGGCAACGAGCATGACACTCTTCCACAATACTGCACGAGGTAGCTTCGATAGTTCCGTGCTGATGTACATCCACACTGAACGTGCTTGTGCGACGCGGAGATAGACGACGAAAATCGAGGCTAGTGGGTAAACGGTGCGAATGGATTCGATGTGATCGAGATCGAGAGAGAAAAGCCAGACGCTGCGAGACAGCAAGCGGCTATCGCTGCGTATACCGAGACGAAAGTCACGGTTGTCATTAGCCACGCAACGCACTCGACCTTCGCTTGACTCCGCCGGGCTGATTCATGCGGCCGCACATACAGGTGTTAACAAATCGTTAAGAGTGTTTGGGAACATTCGATGGGGAGGGGAACTTCGCGATGCTCTCGCTCTCGCCCGCAAGACTGGACCCTGCAGTTTGTCTACGCGCTGCTGCCTATTCTGCCGCCGGCCGGTCGGCCTGCGCCAAATTTGAAGATAAACAGGGAGGAGAAGATGGTGTCAGGACTCGCACGGGCTCAGAACATATGGGGTTTTCGCCCATGACCGCTCGTCGTTTTGTCCGCCGTCGCCACGCTCCTCCATGTGCCTAACCGCGATAAGTGCGACAATCGGCGCAATTGCGTGAGCGGTAGACTGATCCCCGACCCGTGATAGCATCGGCGTTCGGGTCGCCCCTCGCCTCGCGAGGCGAGAGAGCTACGGCGCTCGCGGTAAGTCAACGTCGACGGCGATGGACATATATTCGTTTGATTTCGATTCACAATCTCACATCTGGTCGGTCGTGCGGAGGTACTCTTGAGCCGCGGAGGCGTTTTCACACGCCTTAACAGAGCTGCTGCCGTTCGCGCACATGTGTAGTACACTTACCTGCGCGTAATGACAGGCTTTTTTACGCACCCTAATGCGGTTGGTTTCATGGTCGGCGGCGTTGCGCGTCTTTGTGTTTTGGTCTGGTAGCTGTGGTTCGTCGTATCTTGTGTACCTCCGTTTTTGGATTTCTTATTTTTTGGTGCGGTCTTATGAGTAGCCACGGTAAGAAGGTATGATTCGCGCTGCGAACTCTAGTTTTACGTTCACGGCGAGTTCTGGTATGTACTACTTGACAAGGATCTATCCGCAAGCTTTCCGCGTAAAGGTTGGCAGCAACTATGTATTTTTGTCAACAATATTCGTCGTTCAGAGGAGTAGCGCGACGTCTTAAACAATTTAAAAGTTGCATATAGTCCCATTCGGATAATGATTCGCATCCGTAATTGCTTTGTTAGATAATGACACCAGCGCAGCTAGATACTAGCTAGAGCGACACTAACCGCTAAATCCTCTCCTCGCGTAGCTTTATCTATCCTATCTACTATATATATATATACATATATATGATAATATATAGTATATAATATATATATGTAATGCTTATCTATCTACTAATTTATCTATCTATCTATTATCATCTATCTATCTATCATCTATCATCTTCATCTATATATCTATCTATCTTCTATATATCTATCTATCTATTATCTATATATAAATATATACATAATCTTCTATATAATTCTACTATCTATCTCTATCTATTATCTATCTATCCTATCTATCTATCTATCATAATCTATCATCTATCTATCATGTATTTCATTCTTATCTATCTATGCTAATTCTACTAGCTCTATATATATATGTATATCTATGGTATGCTATCTATTTTATGCTATCTATCTATCTATCTATTCATATTATACTATCTATCTATCTATCTATCTATCTACTTCTATGCTAATATCTATCTATTATTTTATTATGATTATATAGTATATTCTTCTATGTAATATCTATTGTTAATCGATCTATCATCTATCTATCTATCTCAGCTATTTTCTATTTTATCTATCTATCTATCTATTTACATCTATGCTATCTACTATCTATCTAATCTATCTTATCTAACTCTATCTAATCTACTTTTCATGTAATGTATTATGGATGTATGTTAGTATGTATGAATGGTATGTATGTATGTATGTAATGTATGTTAGTAATGTATGTATGTTAGTATGTATGTATGTATGGTATGGTGTGTGTGGTTGGTGTGTGGGTGTGTGGTGTGTGTGGTGTGTGTGGTGGGTGTGATGTATTATATAGTGTATGTATTGTTTATGTATGATAATTATGTATGATGTATGTAGTATGTATGTATGTATGGATGTATGTAGATATTATGTATGGTATGTAGTGTATGTAATGTAGTATGAATGTATGTAATGTATATATTATGTATTATTAGTATGTATGTATGTATGTATGTATGTATATGTAGTATGTATGTAGTAATTATGTATGGCTATGTATGTATTATTATGTATTATTATGTATTTATGTATGTTGTAGTATGTATTATTATGTATGTATGTAGTATGTATGTATTAATGTGTAAATGCTTATGTATGATATGTATGTATCTATCATCAATTTATCTATATCGATTATCTACTACTACCTAACTATCTATCTATCTACCTACTCTTTATCTATTATAATCTATCTCTCTATCTATCTATCTATCATCTATTATTATCTATCTCGTCTTCTTCTCTATCTCTTTTCTCTCTCTAATAATAATATATACCTATATATATATATAAACAAAGTCAAGGTATAGAAAAGGGGTTTAAAGTTTAATTGACGGCTAAATACTTTAAAACCTATATTCCTATACATTGATTGTTTTTATCACAGGGTGTTCGTGTGTGACTTTATTATATATAATATATATATAATAATATAATATATATAATATATATATATATAATTATAAGAAAAGAGAGGCGAGAGAGAGAGAGAGAGAGAAAGAGACGTCGAATCAACTTATAAATGAATACAAATCACCGAATGAGTTATCAATATATTTATGATATTATTATGTAAGTTAAAGCGAGTGTAAAATACTTTCAATGTAGATGAGTGGTTTCGTGTGAAACAATGATTATTTATAATCCGCACACATCGTGCAGTGTGCTTAATTAGAGAGTAAATTGAGGTCAAGCAGTTAAGTAAAATAATGCCGTTTAACAATATTGTGTTCGAAGCTCGCAGGAATAGCCACATCGCAACCGCACGCACGGCGACCAAGCATAACGTTGCTG
>NW_014577061.1:1319696-1334338 GCF_000485595.1 Priapulus caudatus | reverse complement strand
CACACTTGTATAGCATGCATTATGAATTTTACAACAGACATATGTCTTGATATATTATTATATATTTATAGCTTACCTCTCGTAGACGTTCGTTGTGGCGGGTGTATCGGCATATGAGACCCCGATGGCGATGGACAGCTGTTGAGGTATAGGTAAAATCTATCGCCACCGTCGGCACGAAGCACTTGTTACCGATCTGTGCAGCTTCGCCTTGCACACAAACTCTCCATGCTGCTTCGCGCCGTCACTGACTATTGCGGCAGTCCTTGTCGGGTTTTGCACCGCAGGCACCGTAATGGCAACGGACGTATATGCGGGTGCAGGATTTACACGGTCGGATCAACTGTACGGAGTTGTCTGTGACGGCACCTCAGTGGCGATGCGTTCAGCGCGTTCACGGCCAAAACAAACGATTTTAAATACCACGGAACAAGCTACAAAGGCGATTGTGTGTGTGTGTGTGCTGTGTGTGTGTGTGTGTGCCGCTGCGCGCGCGTCGCCGCGCGTGTGTACGTGTGGGTGTGTACGTGGTGTGTGTGTTACGTGTGTGTGTTTACGTGTGTGTGTGTACGTGTGTGATGTGTGTGTGTGTGTGTGTTGTGGTGTTTGTGATGTGTGTGATTCGCATGTGAGTTTGTGTGTAGTGTGTGTGTGCTTACGTGTGTGTGTGTGTGTGTACTGTTGTGTGGAGTGGTGTGTGTTGTGTGTGTGTGTGGTGTGTGTGTGTCTGTCTGTGTGTGTGTGTGCGTGTTGACTGTGTGTGTGTGTGCTCGTTGTGGTGTGACGCTGGTGTGCGCTTGCGCGCGCGCGCGCGTGCTGTTGCGTGTGTATTGTGTGCCTCGACTAAACCGACAGAAATTGATTCGTGTCGCATCCTTTCAAACGCATCCATATATCGGACAACGCTGCGTCTGTCTTCGGGCGCGCTGATTTGCGCGGGTAGCCGACGTCCGCGCCGTAAGAGAGACGACAGACGTCCGACGACATGAGCTCTGCCGCTACAGTTAGCGCCCGCCGCTGCGCAGGACTCCATCACTGTTGCTTTGCCCGCTTTATTTTGCGCGAGGCGCGAGTTCAAGTGGCTGGCCCAGCTCGCCGTTGTCTGGCCGGCACGCCGTAACAGGTAGCGAGCGTCTACGTTTTGTCGCGAGAACAATGCCTGTTTGTTAAGGGGGCTGGGCGAGTTGTACAACACGGCATTCGGCGCAATTTACGCGCCATTCAGTGATCGTAACCTCGGCGGGTACGTAAACACTGACATGGAGAGGTCGCACTGTCGGAGCCACGCGCCGGATGCACAGCGCTTGCGCTGAGCACTTCGCTGCACACCTCGTCCGGCCGGTTTAGCTTAAATTGCAGCTCATCTTAGAGCTGCGACTTGTCAAAATACTCGGTGTGTTACTGAATCCAGCTGACATGTTTCTGCAGGCTTTAACACTTACGGGGATCTTTGACTACAACCGAACTGATGTATATAACGAAATAAACAACTCGCAAGATATGCCAACAGAAAATACACACCAGTGCGGGTGTTTAGTAACACGGCAAGACTGAAAACGGCTCAAAACGTCGCCTCCCTCGCAAGCGATGGCAGTACTGATCAAGTACTAAATTAGGTTAATCGCGTAACTAGTTACTTCCGTAGACTCAGATTCGGTAATATTGATCTATACCATTAAGTGAATATTAATTTGTATCAGTTGTATCCAAATCATTTAGAACATTCAAGACAGATGGATAGATCGTGGAATCTTACCGACGGTTCCCGTGCTTCGACGACCCGGTTTGCATTGCCAAACTTCACTCAAGCGCTATTCCGCACGGTTGCCTCTCCGGCGGCAGAGCTGTGCCTTCGCGCGGTTGCACTTCACATGTACGCGTTAGGTGATGAGTATCGCAGAACTTGCCTTTTTCCGCACGCACTTGTCGTTCTCACAGGGGCCCGCTCGCACGCAGATGATCAGTACAGCTTTCAACGTAAGAATGTACAAGAAGAAGTGCGAATCTTTTAGCGTAGCGTTGGTACTATACGGTACATCGTGTTAGCATAGAGAGGAGGAGAAGGAGGAAGAAGAAGAAGAAGAGCAAGGTACGGAATGTAAGCCGCGGCTAACCATGCGATGGTGTGTTGTAAATGTCTTAACTTCTAAGATACTTTTACATAGACTTTCAGGTAATATGTTATTTGTATGCTGGAGCACCACGGACGTGTCGCGAGAGGAGGCGGGCGCTTTGGTGTGAATTGATAGAAGGTACGTCGTTAGCGGAAAGTCGGAACGTTAGATCCGAATAGCTAGTCTGACGGGATGTGATGTTATACTAGATGACCGTGGGTCACTAGCTCAGAGCTCCAGGGAATATGCGGGAGAAATAACCTTGTAGTTGGAAGCTGGAATAATCTTCAATAGGACTCGGCGCGAACAATATGTCCAAGAAGGATCATATAGGTCATATCCCAGTAAGTAAAACCATTTCAAATAAGTTAAGACGCCTAAACAGGGAACTTACACGCGGTATCACACACCACAAACACGCGACACACACACACATCACACACCACACACACACAACACACACACAAACAACACAACACGCACACACACACGGCACGCAAAACGCAAACACAAAACACCACACCCACACACACACACACACACACACACACACAACACTAACACGCAGTTAACGAACCTGGGTAGGCGACCTGTGAGCTGGGGTTTCTCCGTGGTTTCTGCGTTGCTGGCCGTGTCGGCTCCCGTAGCGTGAGTATTCTCGGATGATACGATCGACTCGCGGCGGCTCGAGCCGGCTGCGAAAACGCAGGGTTGTGCTCCCACGCCAGCTCAGATATACTGCTCGCGTCGACTGGTCAGCTGAGCCAACAAGCAGACGAGCAGGACACTCTTCCACACATGCACGCACGCAGGGTAGGTCTTAGATATTCGGCGTGATGTATCCACACTTGAACGTTGGCTGTCGGCGCAGAGAGAGCAGAGAAATCGAGCGACAGTGGTAACGAGGGTGAAGGAGATTCGATGTGATTCGAGATCGCAGGAGAGAAGCAGAACGCTGCGAACAGAAGCGGCTATCAGACTGGCGACTATCCGCAAGCGACAACAAGTAACACCGGTGCATGTCAAATCAGCCACGCACGCCTCGACCTTCACGCTGACTCCGCCGGGCTTGATTCCATCGGCCCGCCAACAATACAGGTGTTAACAAATCTGTTAAGAGTGTTTGGACACTCAGTCGGGGAGGGCGCAACTTCCGCGATGCTCTCGCTCTCCCCGGCAAGTACTCGCGACGCTGTAGTTGTCTTACGCGCGCTGGCCTATCGCCGGGCGGCCTCGCTGGGCGCCAAATGAAGGATAAACAAGGAGGAGAAGGTGGGCAGGCTCGCTACGGCAGAAACTATTGGTTTTCGCCTCAGCTACCGCGTCGCGTTTTGGTCCGCCGCGCCACGTCTCATGTTGCCAACCCGCAATAAGTGCGACCATTCGGCAGCAATTGGTTGTGTTAGCGAGTTAGACTGTCCCCAGGTCGATTCCCGTTAGATCGGCGTTCGGTCCGGCCCCGTCTAGCTCGCGAGGCGAGGAAGAGCTAACGGCGCCTCGGGGAAGTCACGGTCGACGGCAGTGAATAATTCGTTGATTCGATTCATAATCTTCACATCTGGTCCGGCGGCGGAGAGTACTACTTGAGCGCGAGCGTTTTCACACGCCTTACAGGCTGCTTGACCCAGTTCGCCGTGCGCACCTCGTACGTACGTACACTTACTCGCCATCCGTAAAGGACAGGCTGTTTACGCACACGTCAACGGAGCAAGTATTAATGATCCGCGCGGCGACGTCTAGTCTTTACGTTCACGCGCGACGCGTCGTGTACGTTAGTTGCAGGACATACGCGTTGCAAGCTTCCGCGTAGGTTGTCGCAACATTGTATTTTTGCAACAAATAATGTCGTTCGTCGAGCGAGGAGCTGCGACGTCTTAACAATTAAAGTGCATATCAGTCACCTTCGATACTATTCCATTCGTATTGCTTTTGTTTCGATATGACACAGGCGCAGCTAGACGTAGCTAGAGCGACACTACCGCTAACATCCCTCTCCCTGCGTAGCTTTATCTATCTATCTATCCTAATTATATATATAAATATATATATATATCATAGTATATATATATTATATGTTATGTATCTATCTATCTAACTATCTATCTATCTATCTTATTAATCTATCATCTATCTATCTATCTATCTATCTATCTAGCTATCTATCTTCTATTATCTATTCTATCTATCTATCCATCGTATATATATATATATACATATATTCTATCTATGTTATCTATCTATCTATCTATGCTATCTATCTATCGTATCTATCTATTCTATCTAATCTATCTACTCTATCTATTATCTATCTATGTAATCTATCTTATCTATCTTATCTATTTATTCTATCTAGTAGTATATATATATATATCTCATGTATCTATTCTATGTAATCTATCTATCTAATCATCTATCTATCTATCTATCTTCTACTCTATCTATCTATCTATCTTATCTCATCTATCGTACTCTATGTATTTATCTATCTATCATATATATATCTATCTATGTAATCTACTATCTGTCTATGCTATCTATCTATCTACTCTATGCTATATCTATCTATCTATCTATCTATCTATCTATCTGGTCTATCTATCTATCTATCTATCTATCTATCTATCTATCTATCTAGTCTATCTAGAGTCCAATCTTTCTATGGATGTATGTATGTATGTTATGTATTTGTATGTATGTATGTAGGTATGTATGTATGTATGTATTATGTATTATTGATATGTAGTGATATGTATGTCTGATTGTGTGTGGTGTGTGTGTGTGTGTGTGTGTGTGTGTGTGTGTGTGTGTGTGGCTGTGTGGTGTGAATGTATGTAGGTGATGTGAGTGGTAGTTAGGGATGTATGTATGTATTATGTATGGTATGAGTAGGGATGTATGTATTTTGTATATATGTATGTAGTATGATTTGTTGTAGTGTAGTATGAGTGTATTATGTATTGATGATGTATGTATGGATGTTATGTATGTTATGGTAGTGGTATGTTATTTATTATTAGGTATGTAGATGATGTATTATGTATGTATGTATGTATGTATTAGTGTTACTGTAATGTATGTATGTATGTATGTATGTATTATGGTATGTATGCTATGTAGTATGTATGTATGTATGTATTGTATGTACTGTAGGTATGTATGTATGTATGTATCTATCTATCTATTTATTATCTATCGATCTATCTACCTACTACCCTATCTATCTATCTATCTACCTATCTATCTATCTATCTATCTATCTATCTATCTATCTATCTATCCTATCTAATATCTATCTTATCTATCTATCTCTCTCTCTCTCTCTCTCTCTCTCTCTCGTCTCTATATATATATATTATATTATATATATAAACAAAGTCAGGTATAGATAAGGGTGTTTAAAGTTTAGATTGACGGGCTTAAATCCTTTTAAACACCCTTATTCATTATACCTTGCTTTGTTTTATCTACCGGGCTGTTGTGTGTGTGAACTTTACTATATATTATCTATATTAATAATATATATAATATACTATATAATCTATATTTATATAATTATAGAAAGAGGAGACGCTGTGTGTGTGTATGTGTGCGTGTTTGTGTGTGTGATACTGGCGTGTAGTGCCTGTTTAGGCGTCTTAACTCATTTGAAATGGTTTTACTTACTGGGATATGACCTTATATATCCTTCTTGACAATATATTTCGCGCGAGTCCTACTTGAGATTATTCCAGCCTTCTCCAACTACAGGGTATTTTCTCCCGGCATATTCCCTGAGCTCTGAGCTAGGACGCACGTCATGCTACTATTAACACACATCCGTCAGCTAGCTATTCGATCTAACGTTCCGACTTCCGAATAACTACGTACCTTCTTATCAAATCACACCGGCGCCCGCCTCCTCGCGAACACTCGTGTGCGCACGCATACAAATCACATATTCACAAAGTTTCATGTGAAAGGTTTTAAAGTTAAACATTTTACAAACACCACGCATGGGTTACGCTTACATCCGTACCTTGCTCTTCTTCTTCTTCTTCCTCTTCTCCTTCCTCCTCTTATGCTAACACGATGTACCGTATTACAACGCTACGTAAAGATTCGCTACTTCTTCTTTGTACATTCTTACGTGAAAGCTGTACTGATCATCTGCGTTGCAGCGCCCCTGTGAGAATGACAAGGCGTGCGGAAAAGGCAAGTTCTGCGACCATCACTACGGTACATGTGAAGTGCACCGCGCCGAAGCCAGCCTCTGCCGCCGAGACGGCAACTGCGAGAAAGGCCTTGAGTGCGTGTTTGGCAAATGCAGACCGGTCGTCGAGCACGGAACCGTCGGTAAGATTCCACGATCTATCCATCTGTATCTGAATGTTAATGATTTGGATACAAATGATACAAATTAATAATAATTAATGGGTATAGATTCAATATTACGATCTGAGTCTACGGAAGTAACTAGTTACGGATTACATAATTTAGCATGATACCATTTACTTGATCAGTACTGCCATCGCTTTGCGAAGAGAGGCGACGTTAGCGGTTTTCAGTCTTGCGTTGTTCTTAAACAATCCCGCGCTTAAATGTGTGGTATTTTCTGTGTGGTATATTCTTCGAGTTATTTATCTCCGATGAAGAATATTTCCGATATACGATCAGTTCGGTTGAGTCAAAGAATCGCGTAAGTGTAAAGCTGCACATGTCAGCTGGATTCAGTAACCACACCCGAGTATTTGGAAACAAGTATCGCAGCTCTAAGAATGAGCTGCAATTGTCGCTCTAGCTACGTCTAGCTGCGCCTGGTGTCATATCGAAACAAAAGCAATAGCGAATGGAATCATTATCGAATGGGACTGATATACACTTTTAATTGTTTAAGACGTCGCTACTCCTCCTGACGAACGACATATTTGTTGCAAAAATACATGTTGCCGACAACCTTACGCGGAAGCTTGCCGCGTATAGATCCTTGCAAGTAACTACAGACCTCGCCGTGAACGTAAAGACTAGAGTCGCGCGCGATCATACCTTCTCGTACGTGTGCGTAAAGCTGTCATTTACGCAGGTAAGTGTACGTACGTACAGGTGCGCGAACGGGCAGCAGCCTCGTTAAGGCGTGTGAAAACGCTCGCGGCTCAAGAGTACCTCCGCCGCCGACCAGATGTGAGATTATGAATCGAATCAACGAATTATGTCATCGCCGTCGACGTTGACTTCCGCCGGGCGCCGTAGCTCTCTCGCCTCGCGAGCGAGGGGCCGACCGAACGCCGATCTTAACGGGATCGCCGGGGACAGTCTAACTCGCTCACGCAATTGCGCCGATTGTCGCACTTATTGCGGTTGGCACAGAGGACGTGGCGCGGCGGACAAAACGCGACGCGTAGATGGGCGAAAACCAATATTGTTCTGGCCGTGCGAGCCTGCCCACTTCTCCTCCCCTTGTTTATCCTTCAATTTGGCGCAGCGAGGCGCCGGCGATAGGCAGCGCGCGTAGACAAAACTCAGCGTCCAGTCTTGCCGGGGAGAGCGAGAGCATCGCGAAGTTGCCCCTCCCCGACGATTGTGTGCCAAACACTCTTAACAGATTTGTTAACACCTGTATTGTTGCGGCCGATGGAATCAGCCCGGCGGAGTCAGCGAAGGGTCGAGTGCGTGCGTGGCTATAGACAACCGTGACTTGTTCGTCTGCGGTAGTCGCCAGCGATAGCCGCTTCTGTTCGCAGCGTCTGCTTTTCTCTCTCGATCTCGATCACACCGAATCTCCTTCACCTCGTTTACCACTCGCTCGATTTTCTCTCTCTCTCGCGCGCGCACAAGCACGTTCAGTGTGGATTACATCACGCGGAATATCAAGACCTACCTCGTGCGTCATGTGTAGAAGAGTGATCCTGCTCGTTGCCTTGTTGGCTCAGCTGACGTCGACGCGAGCGTATATCTGGAGCTGGGCGTGGAGTAACCCTGCGTTGTCGCAGCAGGGCCAGCCGCCCGAGCCGACGTATCATCCGAGGAATACTCACCTACGAGCCGACACGGCCAGCAACGAAACCAGCGAGAAACTCCAGCTCCAGGTCGCCTACCAGGTACGTTAACGTGTGTGTGTGTGTGTGTGTGTGTGTGTGTGTGTATGTGTGTGCGCGTGTGTGTGTGTGTGTGTGTGTGTGTATGTGTGCGTGTTTGTGTGTGTGATACTGGCGTGTAGTGCCTGTTTAGGCGTCTTAACTCATTTGAAATGGTTTTACTTACTGGGATATGACCTTATATATCCTTCTTGACAATATATTTCGCGCGAGTCCTACTTGAGATTATTCCAGCCTTCTCCAACTACAGGGTATTTTCCTCCGGCATTTTCCCTGAGCTCTGAGCTAGGACGCACGTCATGCTACTATTAACACACATCCGTCAGCTAGCTATTCGATCTAACGTTCCGACTTCCGAATAACTACGTACCTTCTTATCAAATCACACCGGCGCCCGCCTCCTCGCGAACACTCGTGTGCGCACGCATACAAATCACATATTCACAAAGTTTCATGTAAAAGGTTTTAAAGTTAAACATTTTACAACACACCACGCATGGGTTACGCTTACATCCGTACCTTGCTCTTCTTCTTCCTCTTCTTTTTTTTCTCTTCTGCTAACACGATGTACCGTATTACAACGCTACGTAAAGATTCGCTACTTCTTCTTTGTACATTCTTACGTGAAAGCTGTACTGATCATCTGTGTTGCAGCGTCCCTGTGAGAACGACAAGGCGTGCGGAAAAGGCAAGTTCTGCGACCATCACTACGGTACATGTGAAGTGCACCGCGCCGAAGCCAGCCTCTGCCGCCGAGACGGCAACTGCGAGAAAGGCCTTGAGTGCGTGTTTGGCAAATGCAGACCGGTCGTCGAGCACGGAACCGTCGGTAAGATTCCACGATCTATCCATCTGTATCTGAATGTTAATGATTTGGATACAACTGATACAAATTAATATTAATTAATGGGTATAGATTCAATATTACGATCTGAGTCTACGGAAGTAACTAGTTACGGATTACATAATTTAGTACTTGATCAGTACTGCCATCGCTTTGCGAGGAGAGGCGACGTTAGCGGTTTTCAGTCTTGCGTTGTTCTTAAACACTCCCGCGCTTAAATGTGTGGTATTTTCTGTGTGGTATATTCTTCGAGTTGTTTATTTCCGATATACGATCAGTTCGGTTGAGTCAAAGAATCGCGTAAGTGTAAAGCTGCACATGTCAGCTGGATTCAGTAACCACACCCGAGTATTTAGAAACAAGTATCGCAGCTCTAAGAATGAGCTGCAATTAGTAACGGCCGACGAGGTGTGCAGGAGAGGTGGCGGGCGAAGCGCTGTGGCATCGCGCGTGCTCCGACAGTGCACCTCTCATGGTCAGGTTTACGTACCCGCCGAGGTGACGATCACTGAATAGGGGCGTAAATGGGCGCCGATGCCGTGTTGTACAACTCGCCCACCCCTTAACAAACAGCATTGTTCTTACGACAAAACGTACGCTCGCACCTTGTTACGGCGTGCCGGCCAGACAAGCGGCGAGCTGGGCCAGCCACTTGAACTCGCGCCTCGCGCAAATAAAGGCGGGCAAAGAAGTGATGAGTCTGCGCGCGCTCGCTAACTGTACGCAGAGTGCATGTCGTCGCGTCTGTCGTCTCTCTTCCGGAGACGACGTCGCTATCCGCAAATCAGGCGCCCGACAGACAGACGCAGCGTTGTCGCTATATGATGCGTTTGAAAGGATCGACGCACGAATCAATTTGCTGTCGGTTTAGTCGAGAGCACACACATACACACGCACGAACGCACGCACACGCGCACGTACACACACACGCACGCACGCACGCACGCACGCACGCACGCACGCACACACACACACACACACACACACACACACACAATTCGCCTTGTGACGTTGTTCCGTGGTATTTAAAAATCGTTTGTTTGGCCGTGGAACGCCGCTGAACGTCATCGCCACTAGGTGACGTCACAACAACTCCGTATAAGCTGATCCGACCGTGTGAAATCTCACCCGCATATATCGTCGTTGCATTACAGGTGCCCGGTGCAAACACGACAAGGACTGCGGCAATAGTCAGTGCTGCGCGAAGCAGCATGGAGAGTTTGTGTGCAAGGCGAAGCTGCAGATCGGTAACAAGTGCTTCGTGCCGGACGGTGGCATAGACTATAGCCTCAACCAGCTGTGCCCATGCGATCGGGGTCTCATATGTCGATACACGCCACAACGACGTCTACGAGAGTAAGCTATAATAATAATATATAAGAATATGTCTGTTGTAATCTCATAAATGCATGTACATGTGATCTTTCATACACATATACTCACGCGCACCTTCACCCGGTGCCTTCTACATACCTGTAATTAACCACTCATAATCTACATTCATAACGTTTCATAATCTACCGCACACCTAAAATCATTCTTGTATATCTGCTCTCCTATACAAGCATGTGTGTATCTGTAATCTACTATATGCCCGTGTATGTGTTTTGCTACTTGCTTTGTTAATGCATTGCGCTGTGTAACGTTGCATGTTGCGCCGTGACAGTGATGATACACAATGGCATCGTCTAAGTAACGCTGTAATCACACATGTGTTCGTGCCTATAACCACATACCTGCTCTAACTCATATAACATTGTTCTCGATCAACTTGTGTACATATGATACACTTACTGCCTCAGCTATGAAGCAATCTGTGATTAACTTCCTAACATTGTAATTTAATTTAATGATAAAATGCATCATAACATGTAACAGCTTATCGTCGTCTTGCTAACCATATTAACTCAGACTCAATTAATAATGTCACTTGTTTAAAACCAAAAAGCTAGAAATTATTGTGTTTATAGTAACGGAATGAAAATTACATTGCATTATCGTCTCACCTATCATCAAAATTAGTAGTTCTAACCATAATGTATTTTTTCGTTGCAGAGAGGAATTTGATTGGAAGTTCTGGACGGACTACGACGATATGCGGTGTGTACCAGGCATATGAACGATCGTGACGTCTCTCTACCGCGGCACCATGACGTCATAGAAATATCGCGGCTGTTACGTTTAGCATTTAGTTTTTGTTATTATTGACAATCTATTTTATGTAATCTCATGTAAATACGAACGCTGTGTCAAGTTAGTTAACGATATTGTACCAATGTGATCTTAATGTCAAACACATCATGCTAGTGATAGTCGGATGCATAGATTGAGTGTAGATGGCTTGTTAGGATAAACACTGAGAAATGACAGTATACTGACAATATCGATTTATGTAAGTTCCATTTTTATTACTTGCGTCGGAAGAATAGGTTTATCCAGGATTGTTTTCTGATCAATCATGAAGCAAATGTGTGGGAAAATGATTTTAATATTAATAAATTATTATGTCAAAGTGTCACTATACATGATTTTTTGTCAAACATTTATATAATTATAAAACGTTCATTTTTTAAAACAAAGCACCTTTATAGTACACAATATACTGATACTTCATTAGATTGATTTGTATTGAACTGCAGGTAAATTTGTTAGTGCTCAATTTATTGTTCATAAGTCAAATAATTTGTTCAAAAATATTCTTTACAATTACATAAAACGAGCTAATGTGCTCATAAATATTCTCTCAACATTATAATACCTTTCCAGCAGAATGGCAAACAAAACTGCTGATATCTTGATCAATCGTTCCTATATCCCACAATGAGGAAAAAGAGCAATCCTACAGTCATATTCTCTTCCAATACTGCACACAAAGCAAGCTTTAAAATGTTCGTAATTAGGAAATAAATTATGAAATACAACTACAACATAAAGCAGTTCTGTACGTGTGAATCAGATTCAACGCTTCGTAACAACAAGTGCCGCAGAGCGACAGCGCTCACCTGACGGCAGGTGTTCTGATGCTAAACTCACTAGCAAACGAATCAAGAGCACCCTCCCATCGCCGCGTTCGCTCTCCCTCGTTGTCTCTCTCATTCTTTCGCTATCTCGCTCTTGCTCTCTCTTCCCTTCGCGCTCTCTCTCTCCCTCTCTCTCTCGCTCTCTCTCCTCTCGCGCCTCTCCCTCTCTGTCTATATCTCGTCTCGGTCTTTCTCTCCATTTCCCTCTCTCTCGGTCTCTCTCTCTTTTCCCCTCACTCTCTCTGTCTATCTCTCTCCTCCTTTCTCCCGCTCTCTTTTTCGCTCTCTTTCTTTCTCACTCTCTCACTTTCCATTTCTCTATTATCCATAACAAGGGCCTGTTTGTCAGAAACAAAACTAGTCTTATTATGAACATTTCTCTCTTTGGACGTTTACAGAAATATTGTAAAGTTACGCGAATAAAAAAAATCCTAGCAAATTTCGTCGCTACTGTACAAAACAAAGTTCTGTTAACAGTCTATGAGAAATGGTCAATGTTAAGAGTACTGTTAGAGTACATCATGAGTATTTAGTGGCTATCACAAAATCTAAAACATTGAAGCGAAGTGTTGTGAAGAAGTTGTGACACTTTAGACTTGTGATAGTTTTAAACTATTTATGATGTTGCTGACAATGCACCCCTTGACTCATTTCTGGCCCATCCCTGTGCACTATGTTGCAAAAATGAACAGTCGATTGACCTAGGTAACCCAATGTCGTGGTCTATGGAATTTTATACTACATGATTACTTAGAATGATTGTATCACAGTATATTTAAATGACATTATAAAACTTACCAACATTCCTACGAAATTCCTGTGCATATGTGCTAACTGTAACACGTCTATATGCCTGATACAGAACTAGTTTAAAATTTGTTTTTATCACAAAATGTTAACGTCGTGGTGGCCTAAGGTGATGGCAGTGGTCACTAAAATTATGCACTAAATTAACTTGTCTTGCAAGCTGGCTACAAGATGACCCGAATAGTGTTATTACTTTAGTATTATTGTTACAGTGGTGATGAATTGTTTGTTTTTAGCTCATCTGACATAGTCAGATGCAGCTTGTAGAATCGCATGCGCGTGCGTCCTGTGCGTCGCGCGTCCATTCGTCAACAGTTCGCACAAGATCTAAACGGCTCGACATACGCGGTCACGATATTCGGAACGTGGGGGGGATAATCGCGAAAACGAGTTGGATGTCGAAGCCTGGGGTCAAAGAGTCAAAGCGTTGAAGAGGTGTAAAAGAAGGCAGAACATTCCCTGCCTATAACTTAAAGGTATAGGGAGGAAATGCAGAATCGCGCAACAAATCTAAATGGCCGACCTAAGGCCTCGTGCATAGTCGTGTGTATAGCATAATTCTAGAAAGCCATCACTGTGCCGAGATTGGAGGTCACAGGTCAAAGGTCATAGGCACGGGCAGATTGTAGACATTTTCTGAGGCACATGGTCTGTCGGAGCGAATTGAAAAACTTTTTGTTCAGCGGTGACACTAGCATTTTTATGGCTTTTATTAGCTCATCTGCACATAGTTCAGAGCAGCTTTGTAGAATCGGCTTGATCGTACCGTTACCGTCCGTGCGTCGTGCCGTCCGTCCGTGCGTCACACGTTGGGCAGCAATTATCTTAACAGCGCTCGACGTACGGTCACGATATTCGGGACGTCAGTTGGGATTCGGCAAAACGAGTTGGGCTGTCGAAGCTGCGGGGTCAAAGGTCAAATGCGTCAAGAGGCTGTAAAAGAAGGGCGACATTCACTCCTTAAACTAAGGTATAGGAGGGAAATGCATAATTGGCGGCAGGCACAAATCTAAAACGGCTCGACCTAGGCTCGTGATAGTCGGTGTATAGCATCATGGTAGGAAAAGCATGACGTGCCTAAATTGGAGGTCACAGCGTCAAAGGTCAATGGGCACAGGGCCGATTTTAGACATTTTCTGAGGACATGGGGTCTGACGGAGCGATTGAAAAACTTTTTGTTTCAGCGGTGACCCTAGCATTTTATGGCTTACTTGAAATGGACCATGAAATGTCCTTCTGCTGACATGCGAAGAGTAAAGCGTGTCAGGATAACCTTTTGACCCTCAAGAGAGGCAGGGTTAAACATGGATTTGTTACTGTTACAAAGGATGTGAACTGCTTTGCTATTTAGAGCCCCCTCCCTTCACCCTCCCCTTTCCCCTCTACCACCCCCTCCCCACCCCTTCCCCACCCCTCCCCCTAACCCTCCCCTGCCCCCTACTCAAGAGGAGGGCTTAAACATGGAATTTGTTGGACTGTCTGTTTAGAAGAATTGACTGCCGGCGTTTGCATAGTAAGAATCTATACATGCCTGGATGCTATGAGGCGTTACAATGTGCCAGTGAAATTTCAAAAGCTAATCTGGCTTAAAGAAGGTGGTATATTCCTTAAATCGTATAATTTGCTTATGTCATTTCTGTACTGTCAGTCATGTTACAATGTCCACGTATGCCACTGCCAGTGGCTGTGCGATGTTGGTGGCCAGTTTTTTGCTGCAATTAATTGGTTACAGGGTGCAGCTTCTCTATTGCCAATTGCAGCCTGTAGGCTTGTTGTTTGAAGAGAT
>NW_014577061.1:1307339-1319671 GCF_000485595.1 Priapulus caudatus | reverse complement strand
AGAGAGGGAAATGGAGAGAGAGACCGAGAGAGATATAGACAGAGAGGGAGAGCGCGAGAGAGAGAGAGAGAGAGAGAGAGAGAGAGAGAGAGAGAGAGAGAGAGAGAGAGATAGACAGAGATAGGGAGAGGGAAAGAGAGAGAGAGAGCACCTGGCCGTATGCACAGCGTGCCTACACGCGTCGCCTGTACCGGATCACTGGATCGGTTGGCGTGTGGATCATCGTCTGGTAGTTGACCGGAGGAAAGTAGCCGTCGGCCAGCTCAAACTCGAACGTGCGTACCAGCACCGACCAGATGACCTTGATCTGCACGTAGGCGAAGAATTCGCCGATGCAACGGTGGCGCCCCGCACCGAACGGCAAGTAGGCGAACTTCTCGCTGATCGTGGTGGCGGACACTCCCAGAAATCTGACATGAGAGTGTTCAGCTTAACAGTAAAGCTCTCATGCTAGTAGCAGTCACGGTTTCTCGTCATAGTCTAGTCAATTCATGCCACAATGAAAGGAAGAAAATAGGAGAAAGTTTCTAGGTAGAGAAATAGGACAGTAAGCCATCACACAGAAAATAACTCTAGAGAAAGACACTGTAAACATTTCCTAGCCGTGTTTTCAGCCAATGTATGGTAGCCATCGGCATAGGATGGACTACACAGCACTTTCGACTATAAAATGACTATTAGTGCCAGTAGATGGCGCCATGAGCGCATATTTACAATATCACTGTATGTGCAAGCGTGCTGACAGCAATTATGGTGCAATTCGTCGGCACCACTTTACAACAGCAAGCACTCTTCAACTTCGTGAGATGACAGCGCAGACAGCACCAATCACACAGCCCACACTACCTCCTTCACTCACCTGTCTGGGTCAAACTCTTCCGCACTCTCCCCCCAAGTGCTGTTGAGTGTGTGATTCACACTAGGTGAAACACAAATCTGGTGTCCTGGCGGTATGGTATATCCAAGTACCGTCTGCAGTGCAGCAAACAGTGACAAATGTTGAAATTTCCTCAAGGCAACAATGACTACTAAAAGCACAGGTCATCCACATCCGGGCCATCTATACCATACATGTCAACCTATACGGAATGTCCGTAAGTTTTACGGATTTTCACCCATTTAAATTGCTTACGGGGTCGTACACCTAAAATCATACGGATTATAAACAAACTTGGCTCAAAATTTATTGCGTGCTGTTTTGTTTAGAGAACGATAAAATAACACATGAACACGTGCACACATGTAAAGAGAACAAAGAGCATCAACCGGATGTTTAACTGAAGTCTCGCGGCAATGAAACCTCGTTCGACTTCCGAGCTGCATTTGAACCCAACCATGATGATTGGTCAATCTTGATAATTCAAGGAAGGTTACTGTTGCTGCAGTGAATGAATGCAGACTAGAGACTGCAGAGATGACTCTCGGTTAATAAATTGTTAATATTAAACTCATTCTGTTGTGATTTGTAGATCCTAAGGATTTCTTATGGATTTTATGGATTTTTCCAGAAGGTTATACAGGTGGGCATCCGAAGGGGTTGACATGTATGCTATACTAATATTATCTCAAATAGCTATTAACTCATAAACATCCCAACATCAATATATATGAAGATCTGCGATTAAAAAATGTAGGATTGCAACAATTAAATGTCACTTGAATCCGTGATACAGCTCTTGAGAAACATTTGCACTGCTGATAAAATCAAGATAAGGCTAAGATAAGGATAGTGATAAAACTAAGGATAAGATAAAGATAGGATAAGGATAAGAAAAGGATAAGGATAATAATAAGATAAAGATAAGGATGACAACAAGATCAGGATTATAATAAAATAAGGTTAAGATGGTAAGGTTTAGCCATCGCTGAGCCCCGTGCGACTGCAGCGCCATCTACGGGCTACGGCGAGAGTCGATACCTGCGGTGAGCGAACCATCCTCATGACGGTCATCAGAGGTGGCCGCAGTCTCAGCGTCTCCTTAATGCAGCGCTCGAGCAAGGTCATGTCCTTCAGCTGATCATAGGCGAGCGGAGGGAAGGCCTCACCGCAGACCAGCTTCTGCTCCTCATACAGAGCTTCCTATAACGGCACAAGAGAGAGCGTGAGTGAGTGAGAGAGTAGAGAGAGAGGGGGAGATAGAGAGAGAGAGAGAGAGAGAGACAGAGAGAGAGAGAAAGCAGGAGAGAGTGAGAGAGAGAGAGAGAAAGCAGGAGAGTGAGCGCGAGAGAGAGAGAGAAAGAGAGAGCGAAAGCAGGAGAGTGAGAGTGAGAGAGAGA
This sequence comes from Priapulus caudatus, assembly GCF_000485595.1. Lineage (NCBI taxonomy): Eukaryota > Metazoa > Priapulida > Priapulimorpha > Priapulimorphida > Priapulidae > Priapulus > Priapulus caudatus. The sequence goes on along the minus strand of NW_014577061.1, from coordinate 1,317,394 downwards.
GAGACGGGGGAGAGACAGAGAGAGAGAGAGACAGAGAGAGAGAGAGATAGCGAGAGAGAGAGTGAGAGAGTGAGGGAGAGAGAGAGAGATGGTGCGTGGAGCTAACAACACAGCCATCATGTGACTCCGACTACGACACAGGCTTCGTTGCCGTCACGAGCAGACGAACCGCACACAAACGTGACCAGTTTACGTGCTATTTTCGTCATCTACTTGCACAAATAGCATCAGCTATTACGGCCACGTGCATATAGAAGTTATTTGGCAATGCAGCCATATTACCTGATTTATGTTTGGTATTGTTCTATTCCTTCTTTTGAAACGGGTGTTATAGGATACAGTGGTGTTAGTTTACTATGACTACGACTGCTTCCACTAGGTTGATAGCCAACTGTTCATACTCGTGCACATTTTGCCTTAAGCGTAGCAGGCTTCAATTGCAGATGAGTCATGTTAGTGATTATGATATATATATATATATATATATAAATATATATGTTAGTGATTTATGATATATATATCATAATCACTAACACGAGCCATCTGCAATTGAAGCCTGCTACGCTTAAGGCAAAATGTACACGAGTATGAACATTCAGCTATCAGCTATCAACCTAGTAGCATCAGTCAAACTCCAAGAATACTGTTCACCTGCACATGCTTATGCCGGGAAATGAAGAAACCCAGCCAGGCACTGGTTGTGGAAGATGTGTGTTGACCTGCCATAAGCAGACCGATGAGCATCCCAACAATCTCCTGATCTGTCAGGTGGCTGCCATTCCTGCCGCGTGACTCAAACGTCAATGTCGACGCATTGTGAAACAACTTCATAAGTGGCGATTACCTAGCAACTTGAATAGCTCCCTGTATATTAGAATTTACCTGCATGCCATTGCAATCGATCGATTCTTTAAATGTGGAAATCGTACAATACCACTATGAATTAAAGGCTCACAATGCGCATCCAAATGCTAATTTCTCCATTACTAGACTAGCAAATACTTCGTGTCATGCATAATCATACTACTTTATGGCAAAATAAACTCTAGTTCCTCCCATTTCACTGCGCGTTGTCTTATAAAAGGTATTTTGAAAATACCTCCAATGTTGTTAAAATTCTCCGATGTTGTTGACAGTTTCCCCAATCCCCAAGCAACCGTGCAGTGGTGCTGCGGTACAGCGGTACGGGCACAGCAAAGATAAAAACATGTGACGTCACGTCACCACTTTGAGGCTATTTTGTTTGGCAAACAGTCGGCGTTGCGCCAGAATGCCAGTTTTCTCACCTTTTTCTTGTGGGTATTAAGCAAACGCGCAGTGAAATGGGAGCAACTATAGTTTATTTTGTCATAAGGTAGTGTGATTATGCATGACACGAAGTATTTGCTAGTCTAGTACTGGAGAAATTAGCATTTGGATGCGCATTGTGAGCCTTTAACAGTATACTGCTTCGATAACAGCAACCGAACCCGCCGCAGTCTTAACTAAAGTCCTTTTCAGTGTTAACTGAAGAACTTTCCACATTGGTACTGTATTGAATAAAAATCTAAGCAAAGACGTTGTGAGTGATTGTGCAACATTAAATGCTAAAATTCGTGCATGAGAGAATCACTGATAATAATGGTAGAGACAGGTGGCAAGCTGTATAGAAGTACTAGTAGATGTTCGTACTTGTATGTGGAGTCAATTAGTGTCTGCAGCATGTCATCCTTTGGTTCAGATGCTCGCCGAGCAGATATAACCTTGCGAAACATCTTTTCCATTTCCAACCTCGCCCTATCTCGCTTCCTTCCAACAGGCAGGCAGTCACACATTAGCATTCGAGTCAACATGAGCAAAAACCACCCACGAACATCACTCAATATTACGACTAGACCAAGAGTGCTAATACGATATAAACGATCGCCATCTCATCCAATACCAGCTCCAGCTAGCCGAAGATCATCACTCATAAACTGCATCACTTACAAGAAGCTGGGAAATGGAAGCCATCCAGGAAGGAGCCATGCGAGTTGGTTGAATCCTCCATCCAGGTCTTTATACAGTTCTGATATCTTGCTGCTCTCGGTAAACAAGTCTCGGACCTCGGACCCATGCAGACAGCGGGAGGCTGTGAGGATGATCAGTTCGGAGAGTGCCTCGAATATATCTAGGAGAGAGTAGGAGCAGATTTAACCCAGCAGCAATATATCGTGCAGTACTACTTTTAAATGAATAGATAGAAAATTCAAACTCTTGATTGAGGTGTAATATGTTGTGTTACTTCCGGTAATGGTCGCACAAGCAAAATTCAGGAAATGTGGGTAAAATAAGCAAATCTCAATTGAAGAGGTTCCTGTGGAAGGGTACACGTAGACTGTATAAAACTGGCTCACAATGAGTCACTATATGCGTGCACTTACATAACTGCACTAGCAAGAGCACATAGCCTGGCTTAAACATGTTCGGATTATACAATTACGTAATAGACTTAATGTCTGCATCCTGTCCCATAGCTGCTAGCTGGTTAATTTCTCATAGTACAAGTATAGTTACCCACACTCTACCGTACATGCTTAAACTTGATCACTCTACAGCTAACATGAATTAGAAGAAGCACATACCCCTTTCTCCCTTGTGTCCCCACGCTTTAAAGTACTCCCGTGTTTCATCTTCTATCAGTGATACGTGGGTCCTGAATCTAGCAATATTCAAGCCAGTCTTGAATATTTTTTTCTGCTCAAGAAATAGCTGAAAATTAACAGAAATGCTCACAGTAAGATTAAAATGAAAATATGCATATAATCATACCAGACTCACCTGGTGCATATGCTACTCTGACTACATGAAAATAACAAACACACTTGGCAAATGTATTCAATGGAAACCTATACTACATTGTAACAACAGGATTACTTAAAAATTGAAACATATCAATACGTAACTATGGTTTCAAGTGCATTGAGAAACAACAACATGCAAACAGATGGAATGGAGAAAACAAGATGAGATCAAAGAATTAGGTCTGTGGTATGAGTAGATTATATATACATAAACGTGGGAATACCTGGTTTGGCACATCGTAAGCGACACCCTTGCCGAACACAGGCGTGGTAAGCCGGCTATAAACATCCTCAGCATTCAGATCTTCATTTTTGCTATTGAAGAAGAGTGCTGAGGCATCAGAGCCAACCAGGTAGGTAAACGTGCTGCCCACCATCGTGAAAGAGAAGACTGGACCATACTGAAGCAGTGAGATCGACTTATAAATGTTACAAGACTGCGTGATTACCTACTGTGCTGAGCTGCTTCTGGCATAGGCTAGTACACATAACATGCATTTACAATGCACTCTGAAACACAGAACACTAACTGTGATAAGGAGATCCGGTTAGCCTGGGGAACACAATTTTAACATGATACCGGTACACAATTTTACAATGCACATGCTTGTCTATATAATTGAGCACTCAATGAAGTGAACGGTTTATAAATGCAAGTCAAATAAAGATCAATACGATGTGACATAACTACTTATTACAGACTAAGTTCTTTTGTGTGTTTTCAATTGGATGGGTCGACTTCAAACTGTTTGATATAGATAGAAAAACACTGGCTATGGCTATATATATGTAGCACTAGCATGGTTCGCGAGTGTTACCAGGTACACACATCGGTGCACTGTCATATAGTATTGCATAACATTAGTTAAATGAATTGATGTCACTGGTAAAATGCTATAGCCAAGTTTATTGGTAACCTTGTCATACGCTGTTTTCAGGAAGTTGATTGGGTCCTGACCGAATGCTACTGCATGTCCCAAAAATGGAACTGAATGTGGTATCACTGGTGGTAGATTCTGTAACTAATAAATAAAACAAAATAGTATTTATTAGTTTTTACAAAATACTACTATGTTCACTATATATCAAATTGATTTTAGCCTACAATCATAACTGTATAATAACTAATTAACACATAAGTTACTATTGCATTATTAGGCACAATAAGTTACCTTCTCGTTTCTCACTACGTGGCGATCTACGACTTGCTAATGAATTTTATTCATGCAATACGGTACCTCATAACCTCATAAATATTAGTCTTCAAAGTCCAAGGGATTAGTGAGCTTTCGTTTTGCACGACGGATAAAAACCTGTGACCATACCGTCGGGCGTGCTGAGCGTCCGTCCTGCGGTAACTCGTTTCGATTTTCACGACGGCGACAAATTGGCCAATTTGATCACATGACCTTTTGTTTTGATCGCGCGTATTTTAAAAATGGCGAATCTTCACCGGTTATGTCATTGTTACATTTTGAATCTTTTAAACATGTCAGTAACACTAACTGTAGATGTAATACTATAGACCTTTATTAGTATTATCTTAGTAAAAGACCATCATTAATCCACGCCTGATTATGATTTGATTTCAACATGGGCTGTCACCACCAAATAGTGGAAACTTACGGAATGCATACTCTCTCTCATCATCGACATCGTGTCGCTTGCTTCAAAAGTTTGTGTCATCAAGTCATACAAATATACAATACATCAAAATGGCAAAGTATCCGTCAAAGTATGTCAAAGTATCTGTCGATGGACCATGCGCATGACCAGACGCATGCGCACCAGGCACGGCCTTGGCTATACGTCGTCGTTCTCGGCACGACGGTGATTTACCCCGAGAACCGTCGTAGAATCTTCAGGACGGATGGTACAGCAAGATTCGAGCATGCGCAGACGGTCCCAGTGTGGTTTTCACCGTCGTAGAACGATCCGTCGTGCAAAACGAAAGCTCACTATTATATCGAAGACGGAAACGGGAAAGATATAAAGTTATGTTGACTTTGTTGTAAGTTACACTTACGCGGAGAGGGTCTATGTCCCCCGGGGTACTGCCGGAACGTACCCTGGTACTATCTAATATGCCGAACCGTACCTCACCTACTCCACTAACGAGTCTAGGGAGTTGCCTACGCCTACTCCCTAAGCCGAACCCGAACCCTAATCCTAACCCTAACCCTAATCCTAACCCTAACCATATCAAATAGTGACCAGGGTACGTTCTGGTATACCGGACCGTACCCAGGGTACGTTCCGGCAGTACCCTGGGGGACATAGACCCTCTCACTCTCAGCTACACTTACAGTTACAGTTATAATTATAAATATAAATACAGTACCCGGTATATATCATGTGCATTTTTATTACCCTCTCAGGCTCTCAGTGTAACGAGCAATTAAAAATACAGATTAATATATTACTAATAGTAATAGTAATAATGTCTGTAACGAGTAATATTACCACCAAGTCGTTTCCTTTTACAGAAGCCGATGTTGACTTCAGCCTCTGTGTGAGCAGAGTAATAATCAAGCCTATCGTAGCCGCGACAATGGTTAGTGTCGTGGCGCTTTGCGAGTGCAGTTTCTCCGGCACATAATCCATCTTTAGCCTTTAGACTTCTTTAGCCATCTTTAGACTTTAGCCGTCCTGCCAGGCTTAAATTATGGTTGAATTCGCTGAGCCGGTGTCGCGGTATATTTTATATTTATATATTTTAGCGAACAGAAAGGTAAACAAACCATGATAGAACAAACGACAATGCACTCTAAACCAATGAGCTAGGTCGGAGTTTCTTTAGTTCGTAAACTTGTGCGGAAGATGCGATGTGACGTCACGGTCACGCACGTCACTAATGCAGAAATATTTGAACAGTAAATAAACACACGTAAGAACACCCTATATACGCGCGACTGTATTTAGAGACGATAGTCGAAATAATTCATAGTTCTAAGTATATTCGGTAGCTCTTTAACGGAGTATTTCCTTACCCATAAGTTTACGCTTTTTATCACACAGGGGCGCCACCTCTGCGCACCGCGATGAATCAGCTGATCGCCTGTTGAGGAACTCAGCTGATCGCTGATGTCAAGGTATCACTCGCGTCGTAAAGGATTGGCGATGCGAAATATGGGGATCATCCTATATTGACAATCAGCTGTGTCGCCGATCGTATGATGAGGATCGAGGGTGCACGACCGTAGACTTTGCCCACGTGTTTGACTGGTTGAAATGTTGATCTAAAGTGAGTTTCAATGTGCAACGTACGTGCAGCATTGACAGACGATAGCATAATAAAACTTTGTAATTTTATCGGTTCTTAGATTCGCCTGCTTCTTAATCTCACGAAATAGAGCGCTGTCTAACATGTTATCTAGAGAAACATGGGACTAAATATAGAATATATTATATATTGATTGCGTACCATAAAATTACATAAATAATTTACAATTTAGATAAATAAGACATTTCCGATAGCAAGTCTATCTTAGGCGAAACACAACAATGTACATCACTCCGTTCTCTTTCACCTCATAAATCAAGAAGAAATGAAATAGTTTTTCCTTTATAGGTTAAAATGACAATTGGTTGACTTGGAGTAATTTTTGTGAAGTAATATGATTAGGCGTGATATAACCTCGTATTTTTTCATCAGTGGAAAAAACGACGTTTTGTCGTCAGTCAGGTAACGAGAATTTTCACCTGTCGTGATTCGAGATTCAATGTTTAGAGATTTATGTTAACGTGGAATACGAACGTGAACACTGGAACACAGCCTAAACACACCCGCACGCACACACGCACGTACGCACAGGCACACACACACACACACACACACACACACACACACACACACACACACACACACACACACACACACACACACACACACACACACACACACCACACCACACACACACGCCAACACACACACACACACGCGCGCGCTGCGCGCCGACGCACGCACGCCCGCTAAAGCACGCACGACACACACGCACGCCAACGCAACACACAAACACGCATACACACACACGACACACAGCACGACACACACACACACACACACACACACACACAACCAGACACACACACACACACACCACACACACACGACACACACACACACACACCACACACACACACATGCACACACACGCATACACACACACGCACGTACGTACGCTCCCACATGCATGCCGTGCACACACACCATACTAACACACCCACACTGTAATAATATAGGTACACGCACTCGTGAACGTTATCTCTATATACCAAGAGTAAGATAACGTGTTCAAATATGACTCGGGTAGGGTTGATGCTGCTCAATATAACCCTGGAAAAGCCCACATCGTCTATATATATATATATATATATATATATATATATATATATATATATATATACTAACCCGCGCAATATCACGCTGACCGTGGTCGTTAATTAAACCGCACGGCTATCAATTCTGTGGATTTGCGCGTGTGGGTGGATTACTCACTCGTCAACCGTCTACACAAATGTAACGTAGGCGGCAAATACTACGCCCGACTGATATTATTACTACACGCAGTCGGTGCAGACAGACGCCCACGCGCGGGCACGTTGTCGTTTTTGTTTCGCTTTGCGGTTTTGCGGTTAGCGGATCATGAGCGGAAGTGGTGAATCGTAGCGTGTATTATACGTGGGAGCCGGTAAACGGCGGATGCGAAATTAACTTCGTCATCCCGTAGGGTTGCGAATCTTCGAAAATCTATGTGCATCGCGTGAGAGACACGCCTATGTGTTTACCGACTATTTGTCATCGGTCGCTTGCGCAACATATCGCTGTGTTTCACACAGTGGGTTTACTGCGTGATTGAGATAGTAACGCAGACCTAGTCGCAAGTCTGCGCTAGGCTTTACTTTCGTACGCATCGTAACAGACGTATAGAATGATGACTAACTCGTCACTTTATTGCCTGTAAAGAAGGCAATCTTACTCAGCCCAACATGAAACTATGGTGCCTTGGGTACTTTCAAACATTAAGAGGAGCGGGTAGAATCAACAGGCCCAAGATTATTACACTAGTCCGTCAACAAAACGCGCGTCGTCCAGCTAAGATTTAGCGTGCTCTTATGCTTCTCGGATATATCAACGGCGATCTTCACGGTAGAGTACATAACTAGTGTGTAAACGCGCGACTACAGTGGTATCGTTGCTGGCTTGCTGCGGGTTCTGCTTGCCGCGACCAGTTCAGCGTACGCTTCGTAGTAAAAGCTGTCAATCATCTCCCATAAAAGGAGCTGCCGAAGATGCACGAACGTGACGACACGGCAGCACGCCCCGCCTAAATCCGGTTCGGCGTTCCAAATATGGTGATCCTCGTGAATAAGCCGAACGCTACCAGCGATCATCCAATCGGAATCTCGGCACGTGATCACTCGCGGTGAATGGGGAGAGGGTACACGGCGGCCCATATAGAAACGGCGATGAGTAAGAAGGTAGCCGAGTTGCAAAGAACATTGCCATTCAGATGGTTAACTCGATGCTGTCCACATCGGCGGGGAAAGGCACTGGTGTTGCCATGCCTAGTATGCCCCGAGTTGTTGCCGACCAGAGAGCAAAGTTTAACAACGACGAGTTGTTTCGACGACTGAGCAGAGATAGCGAGGTATATTCATTCGTACGCGCGTGGCAGTGCCAGCGGAACGCGTATACATCGACGAGCACGTGGCAGACCGTGTGGATACCAGCGCTCGTGTATTGCAAAACCGTTTCGAGTTCTCCGTGTTGAGTTTACCTGTGATCTTACGACTATGATGCAATAATCGTATTCCGATATGTGAAGTATGTGTGTATGGTGGCGATATCTCGCGCGTGTTCGCGGGCTTGCTATAGTGTCTATACCGGAAGTGAGTAATAATGTGACTAATCGTGATGACAAATTTCACGAGCCGCTATTCAGGAACGTCAATTTCTCGTCATCGCTATCTTGGCTGAGTTGTAGGGTAGCATTGCTACAGTGAACTCGTATACATGTGTATGTCTCTACGATTGTCACCACGATTACCGTTCTATAGTCCTACGGGTCCTACCCGTCACCACACGCTGTCAGAACGCCCGTGTACGAGCAAAGCTGAATCATTACTGATACCGGCAACGCCCTTGTGTGTTCATAACTACGTATGAATTCAGTTCTGTCGTTGATGAAAATTGGAAATGGATTGAGCATGGACCGATCGTAGTGTACGCGACATTCGATGAGAATTAATGATATGTACCTTAACTACTGCATGTGGGTATGTGTGCGTGCGTGCGTGCGTACATGAGTGTATAAGTGGGCACGTGCTCACGTGCACGCTGCTATATGTAACAGCGTTCTAACGTGGAATTTCCGTGTATTCTAGGTGAGGTTTACGGGGTGCAGAGACAGGCCGCATCATGAAAGAGCGGCGCGGTTTCAGCAAGGATGCACCGAAGGACACGCGGAAATTGTAAGTCTCCTGTTATTTACCAGCACAAAATAAGTACATCAATGAGCAACTCTTGCAGCCTCTGACGTGTGCGAGCTTGTTGGACTCCCTAGCTCGGTTTGATTTGATTTTCAATATATAATGGTTGATGGGGTAAAGTCGTTGTTGCATATTTGCGTTTATTGTAAGATCAGAGTATTGGGGAAAACCTCCACTATGATATACAGACGGATGTGCATACACACACACGCACGCACACACGCGCACACACACCACGCACAACCACGATCTATACATAATAGTAAATAATAGGGAGTTCCCTATTATATTTTATAACTATACAAGCTCATATATATATATGCATCATGATATACATGTTTTCCAGGCGTTTGTGACATCTGGCACGAATCTTGAGCTGTTTTTCTGTCCGACGGGGGATAACAGGAGGCAAGCTCCAGAGCAGCGCGGCTATGCGGACATGACAGACCCTGCCAAGGTAAGCCAAAGAGCCTAGTACTTGGGACTTTTCGATTCAATTTCCGATCCTCAAGTTTCGTAATTAAATAGGTGATATAATGAAATCAAGGGTGAATAATGACAAATATTTGACAAAATAATGACACACAAAAATTATGACAAACCCAGATAGATAGATAGATAGATAAATAGATAGATATATAGATATATAGATAGATAGACAGACAGACAGATAGATAGATAGATAGATAGATAGATAGATAGATAGATAGATAGATAGATAGATAGATAGATAGATAGATA
>NW_014577061.1:1299488-1307329 GCF_000485595.1 Priapulus caudatus | reverse complement strand
AAAAAATTAATTTTTTCACTGGTTGGGTGTGGGACAGGTTGACTGTTGTATTGTCTGCAGTGCATGCGTGGTACTGTAAAAATACACGCGCCGGGTATCCTGGTCGAATTGTACTTCTTGACGATCGATTCCCGCGCTGGCAAACTTTTATTGTGGTGGAATTTAATCGGGGCGGAGGTATTTTAAACGGGGCGCAACGATTGAAACAGGGGGGAGTCTTCCCAAACGGGGCGCGCACGCCCCGTTTGCGCACCGTAGGGAGTACCCTGTGCCCATCAACGAAGAAGGCGGGGCTTATTCTAATTACGTAAATTCTATAAATGCAACAGAAATACGTATAGACCAATAAATTGTGCCCTAAACAGTGTTATATTCTGATGTTATTTTAGGGCCCAATAACCTTCCAAGTTCCAGTTCCACAGACCAAACCTGTGAATTTTGTCGTGCATTTTGCACGACAACCTTTTCACTATTTACGGCCCTGGTACATAGAAAATCAAAGAAATACCTAAACCGACCAGGCTCTCCGACTAGTTACACGGCCACGTAGTGTTAAGCTAGATGGGAACTTGGGCTCAAGGATAGAGAACATGTAGCCCAATAAAAGGCCCGAAAACGGCCGAAAACGGGCGAGTAGGCTCGCTTCAACGCATTTTTTTCGACACTTCCTGTTAACTCACATCATGTTTAGCGGTTGAAATGAACAAAGAACACCCTCACCAGTACCCCTGTTGAGTTTAAAGGGGCTACCCCCACATTTAAGAAAATGCCATAGGTTTGAATGGGCTACATGTTCTCTATCCTTGAACCGGAACTTGTGGCTAAGAAATACCTAAACTAAAGGCTAAAGCTGTCGCTTTATTAACATCTTACCTACATTAAAAAACACTTGTCATGCAGTATTCTCCTCTTTAATCACGTTTATTTAAGTCGCTACACCTGTAAATACAATAATGTAACCCCACAATAGTAGTTATTGTATCTCCTACAACTGTAGACATAATATAGAAATAATATAACTTACAAGATTCCGATGGACGTGCGAAACAAACGCTGCATTCCTGATTGTGGCGCCAGAAGTATTCGGTCAAAGTAAAACAAGGATAAATTCTAGCAAAACTTCCAGCTATCTTGAATATCAATAATATTTTAACACCGTGATTAAATACTAATTTAAAAATGAGAATTTTTGATATATTTCACATAAATGACATTAATACATAATTATTGATGCAGCGGCGTAACGCTAAGGCTAAGGTATGGCAGGTATTGCACGTGCCCTGGGAACACCTTGAAGGGGGCGCCACTGAGCAGTGTCTATTAACGTCAGACCATATTATGGTCAGACAAGGCGGTTGTGGTTCAGAGAAATTAACAAAATTAGCAACAATAAAAAGTTAGAAAGATAGATATCTAGATAGATAGATATATATTATATATATAGATAGATAGATAGGAAAAGAGAGAGATAGATAGATAGATATAGATAGATAGATAGATAGATATATAGATAGATAGATAGATAGATAGATAGATAGATAGATAGATAGATAGATAGATAGATAGATAGATAGATAGATAGATAGATAGATAGATAGATAGATAGATAGATAGATAGATAGATAGATAGATAGATAGATAGATAGATAGATAGATAGATAGATAGATAGATAGATAGATAGATAGATAGATAGATAGATAGATAGATATTAGGTAGATACAAATGTTGATGAGGCATATATTTGTCATAATTTTTTTTTCATTATTTTGTCGAATATTTGTCATTTTTCACCCATGATTTTTAACTCACTATAACAAATATATATATTAGATATAGTGAGTTAAAACTAGTAGTAGAGTTTACAGTGTTGAACATTTTCAAGGCGACGTAGAAAAAAGAAAAAAAATGAAAAAAATGAAAGATGAAAAGGACTGTCATAAAGCAGAAAGCTAGAGAGAGGGAGAGAGAGTGGGTAGAAAAATGACGAGCCCGAAAGGGAGGGAGGGGGAGGAGGGGATGGAGGGAGGGATGGACGGACGGGCGGAAAGAGTGAGAGGGGAGAAAAGATTTAGGTAGAGACACACATAGAGAGGGAGAGAGAGAGGGAAGAATGAGAGAGACGTGGGTAGGAAAAAGTGGGAGAGAGAAAGAGAGAGAGGGCGTAAAAATGAAAACGAAAGAGGGGTTGAGAGAAACAGAAAGGTCATTATATTCAGATAGTTTGGAGTAATTACGACATAATAACGACAATAATAATAGTTTAAAATTAGTAAATTAAGGAATGTCATTAATGTATGAGTGATAAAAAATCAGATTGCCGAAAATTATCCAGTTGCAATCATAAGAAATTAAGTATCATATCATAGAAATTGTGAAAGCTATAAACATTTATGCTATATTGAATGCTCTTCATAAATCTATGAGTTCGTATTTTATTATATGCATATGAGTGTCTTCTCATTAATGGTTGTTTGCACAGTAAGATTAAAATATACGTACTCATGGCCAAATTTCCAACCACCTATCTTTCGTGGAGGAAGAGAATGCTCGCTACTATCCCTGCTGAGAAAGAGAGTCAACATGTTGCTGCCGTGTTTGTTTATTCTCTTTGGAAATGTCTACTAGGGGATTCGATCCTGCAGTTATATGATCTGTTTAATTACTTAGCTTAGTGCTGTGATGCGCGAAGCCGTGATCTCGCTGGGAAATCTGCGTCACGCACTCTAAATGTAGTTGATACGTGCTGGACAGGTGATACGACATAATAAATGTAGTTAATACCAATATGACAGGTGATGCGACATTCTAAATATAAATGATACGCATTTGACAGCAGGTAAGGCCGTTCTCTAATGACTGCCAGGCAGTGGCGTAGGTAGGCAGGCACTCCTCAGTTGTGGGGAGGATGATTTCGCTGTTACTTTACTTCCACGCAAAGTATACGAAGAGTGTGTGCGAGGAGCGCACACCGCGAGCGCCTTGGCGCGATCGAAGCCCCTAGCGGGTGGGGTCCAGGGGCCCGCCCTAGGGCGCTTGGATTAAAAGCTCTTGGATTTTAGCAAATTAGAACCTTCAAGATGGCCGTTTTTGAGGGAATTGAAAAAAAATATTTTCTTCTTTTGATCCCAGCGGTTTTTAATAACACGCACCCCCCCCCACACACACACAACCAGTGGTGGGTCCAGAAGTGAATTCTAGAGGGGGGAATCATGCGAGCTCAAGGGCACGAAGCGCCCGAGGGGGGAGAGTGTTGGAGGGGTGTCCCCCTCCCACTGTGTGGAATCGTTAAAAAGTTGCAATCTAAAAGCAATCAATTTTGGACATCTTTATCATAGAATATCAGGATTTTTCCTCCTTCAGGGCGTGTCCCCCCTTCTGTTTAAGGTGGGGGGGGGGTGGTCCGGGGATTTTGTTGAAAGTAACACCTCTTCGATGCAATTTCCTGCACTATTAAGCAGTATTCCTGCAGTATATCCTGCACTATATATTCCATGACTGACTATGATTCTATGACTGACTATATATCCTGCACTGCATATTCCAGCACTATTCCTGCAGTATATTGAGACAGCACTATTAAACAATCTTCATCACAATAACATCACTGTTGAGTTGAGTATTTTTACCTTTGGGGACACCAAAAACTAAAATACTTATTACCAAATCTGTGCTATGTACATGTCCTCACTAGGAGTCTAGGGTTACTAGTGCAGACTTACCTATACCTACTACTAGGCTAAAATACCTTTGCCCTAAAAATTCTAGGGGGGCGACCGCCCCGTGCTACGCCCCTGCAACACACAACAGTTGTACGCGGTTTGCGCGTTTGACTGTTGTGTGTTGTCATCATCATCCTCATTCTCGCAAATCGCATTTCGCCATAATTTCGCAAATAGAAAGCAAAACGTGTAAAACGTAGAAACGTAGAAGCAAAAAGTAGCCAATCAGAGGAACTCGTGTAGGATGTTTACGCATTTGCGGTACGGTAAAAATAGACGCGTCCGGCTTGTTATCTCGCTTTAATCTTAGATGGGTCCAAGGTCTTTACTGTGTTGTTTGACGCAGCGTTATATTATACGACACAGAGAACTGTACCCGACTGAAGTGTTCCGCCAAAATGGCTACTATCGTAGCTGTTTGTGAAACGGCTTCATCGATTATTAGCACAAGTTTTAAAGTTATCAGTCTGGCAAATGAGCTTCATACACAGCCAGTGAGACGTGCAGAGCTAGCCCAGACAGTGGAAGCTATCGAGCCTATAATACTTTGTGTTAAAGAGATAGAAAACGACAATCGCGTGAGCACAATCAACAAACCTCTCCTGCACTTAATGAACGCCCTCAAAAGTAAGATTTTGTGCTAGGTCAATCTTAATAAGATTCTTATTAATCAACACGTGTGACCTGTAAACATGTGCTATCTGTCCTGGTACCGAGTTACACGGCTGCGATATGAACACTTTGGCTGAGAGGGTCTATGTCCCCCAGGTTACTGCCTGAACGTACGGTACCCTGGCCCTGGTTACGGTCCCGGGTCCGGTACACAGGCACTTGAAGCGTTTCATCTGTAAACACGCCGCCGCCATTGCTGCTACGCTCACTGACACATAAATATATAGTGTATATGTGTATTGTGTTAGTGTATAGTGTTATTTAGTGTATATAGTCTATAGTGTATAGTGTAATTTATGGACTATATATTTATGTGTCGGTGAGCGTAGCAGCAATGGCGGCGGCGTGTGTTTACAGATGAAACGCTTCAAGTGCCTGTGGTCCAGTAGGCCTACCCTGGTACTATCTAATATGCCGGACCGTACCTCGCCTACTTCACTAACGAGTCTAGGGAGTCGCCTACGCCTACTCCCTAACCCTAACCATATCAGATAGTTACCAGGGTACATTCTGGCAGTACCCTGGGGGACATAGACCCTATGACTATGAGCAACACTTTGCACAAAATCAATATGTACGTTAGTCTCGATCCCAGCTTCCCCCACTCAAGCATATTAGGTGGATGCCTAGCTACGCTTGTTCCACAGGCACTCGCGACTGGCTGGTCGGGGTTCGATAAATAGCAACCCCGTTTTGCGCCTACCATAGTGTGTATAAGAGTATATATGAGAGAAGGTATGAAACTAAATTTACCGGAAGTTTGCAGGCGACTTAGAACATGTGTCTCTGTAGCTAAATTCCAATAAAAACTGTCACATCACTTACGTACCTCGATCGGGGGAGCCTTATTTATTCCATTGCTGGTTACATTGTGCCGTGACGAAGCTGTAGAAGTATAATTTGTAGAGAAAATGTGTGCGACAAGCGTGAACCTAACCAACTGCGCAACGGAAGTCGACCCTATGCTTTTGAAGGACGCAATCTGATTGGTCGATGGGTTTATATGGCTGTATGGTCGTTTTGTTTAAAACACGTTAGCAGACTGCCAGTGTGAACACACCAATCAGATTGCGTTTTTCAAACGCATAGATTCGACTTCCGTTGCGCAGTTGGTTAGGTTCACGCTTGTCGCACATATTTTTTCTTCAAATTGTACTTCTACAGCTTCGTCATGGCACAATGTAACCAGCAATGGAATAAATAAGACTCCCCCGATCGAGATACGTAAGTGATGTGACAGTTTTTATTGGAATTTAGCTATAAAGACACATGTTCTAAGTCGCCTGCAAACTTCCGGTAAATTTAGTTTCATACCTTCTCTCATATATACTCTTATACACGCTACGGTAGGCGCAGAACGTGGTTGCTATTTATCGAACCCCGACCAGCTAGCCGCGAGTGCCTGTGGCTTTTTCCCTGATTTCAAAAACACCTCCTATCTCAGGGACAGGAAGGACCATATTTTTTACGCTGCACGGCAATATGCCTGGCAGCCGGGCACGGTCTTCGATTTCCTAAATGCCTGGCAGTTCCTAACTCTAACCCTAACTCTAACCCTAACCCTTGTTTACTTGAGATAACGCTGAAAATTATAAACTGCCGGGCATTTAGAAAATCAAAGACCGTGCCCGGCAGCCGTCAGATATATATGCCGGCTGCTGGGCATATAGCCACTCTGTATTTTTTACCCCCCTTTGCGCGGGCTTTTTGTGTCTTTTTATACCCCCTATCTCAAGACTCGGTAGAAATACACCCCCTATCTCTGGACTCTTCAATAATACACTCCCTTATCTCAGGTCTTTTCAAGAATACACCCCCTTATCTCAGGATTTATTTAAATGCACCAAGCCATCGGTTACAGCTCGTCAGTCCGAAGGGTCACTGGTCCGGAGGTTCACTAGTCCGAAGGCTCACTAGTCTAAAGGCTCACTAGTCCCAATGGAAAACTAACATTTTCACTGATATTATTTAGCAAATTGTATGATGATTAATGGCGCCACGTCATGGTTGGTAGCAGGCTGCAGGAAAGTGGAACGATAAATGTCATAAACATCATGCTGCAGATGGCCATGCACATACACTGTCACTGGTTAGAACGCTGCTGTGTATTTTCAGAAAACTGAACAAATAAAATTTTCTAGAGCCAAAAATGTACAAATTGTGTGAATTATGTTGTTTTATGGTGAACGAGGGGCGGTATTACGAGGCTAAATTACGTACAAATAGATACAAATTATCTGTACATTGGAATTTTCTTGGCGATAAGTGAGATTGGCAGTATTACGAGGGGTGGTATAATGAGGTTTCACCGTAGTCTACAATTTCGCCACATCCACACACCTCCCCCCCCACACACCTCCCCCTACATCCACTGTGAGTGTTTCGGACTATAGTGAGACTTCGGACTAGTGGTCCTTTGGACTA
Organism: Priapulus caudatus; assembly: GCF_000485595.1. Lineage (NCBI taxonomy): Eukaryota > Metazoa > Priapulida > Priapulimorpha > Priapulimorphida > Priapulidae > Priapulus > Priapulus caudatus. Next base: position 1,300,513 of record NW_014577061.1, on the reverse strand, counting down.
GTGAACCTTCGGACTAGTGGGCCTTTGGATCGATTAGTGAACCTTCGGACTAGTGGGCCTTTGGATCGATTAGTGAACCTTCGGACTAGTGGGCCTTTGGACTAGCGGGCAGTCACCCAAGCCATCGGTATCATTTCCGAAAGTCATTTTGAGCCTCAGTTTTGCATCTGGATTATCAATTCCTTATGGGCTGGTTTTAAACACCCCTTCTTAAAAATATCTCTAGGCCAGTTGAATAAAATACCCCCTTTTCTGTGTTTCTCCAGATAAACCTGCTAAATGTAACCCTTTTTAAAGGATTCTCGGGCCGGAGATAGCTGGACAAAACGTGCCCCTTTTCCGGAGAAATTTGGAATGCAGGTGCGGTGCATCCGTACCCATGAGGGGGGGGGGGCGGGGTCTAGATGTGTTACATTGTGTATAAAACTTGCAAACAATTAACCTGATAAACAACATCATGAACATGCACTCGATAGTGCAAGATGTAGTCACGGTCCAAGTCTAGCTTCGCACCACGCATTAGTTTAACCCATATGCTAAAACACATTTGCTGGGTCCCACAGGCACTTGGAACGTTTCAATAAAAAAATATGGTAAATATACACAAAATGTATTTACTACCAAAGCTTTAATTTTACTTTACTATTAAATATAGCTGAATATAGTCTCACCTGACAGTGGAAATATCACTGATTACACCAAGATTAAAAACACTAAGATTTTATGCAGTTATAGCATACACAAATGGATTTGACCACATCGTAACAGCAATAAATTTTATCGTGTGCCGATAATGCCTAATGGCAGAATTGGTAAACTTGTATTTGTGTCGGTGAGTAATTGAAAACAAGTGCGTAATTTGCGAGAGCCTGTACTTTTTCTACTTCAGATAAGCGGTGGCGCCACAAGCTAGTTCAAGATAACAGAAAACGAATGTTTACGAAACTAGTTCAAAACCAGTAGTTCGAAATTGGCACTTTTTGGTGAATAAAAAGGTTCTAAGACATTTTATTGTTACTCTAGAC
>NW_014577061.1:1295800-1299478 GCF_000485595.1 Priapulus caudatus | reverse complement strand
TGTGTGTGTGTGTGTGTGTGTGTGTGTGTGTGTGTGTGTGTGTGTGTGTGTGTGTATGTTTCTCTGTCTTGCTCTTGACGCTCTCTCGCTTGCTTGTGCGCGGCCGCTGTCGCTCTATCTATCCCTTACTGGTACAAATACCAAGATGTGCAGAGACTAGCGTAACAATAGACCGTACTCATCGCCGAAATTTTTGAGAAACGTACAAAGAACGACAAAGCACATTTCTGGCCAGCTTTTCCCTGCTCGGCCGCTCAAGTTGAACGCTGCTGCATGCAATACGCTGTTATTACTCGCTCAGTTGTAGACCATTATATTCAAATTGCGCGCCCGCTGTCACAGCTATCTCTCGGTCACACTCCGCGCTCCATCTGCGCCCAGGTGCGTTCAAAGCTCTCGTTCGCTATCTCAAACACTCGCCTTCGTCCCCTACCGAACCGGGCGCTCCTCGTAAAAGTTAATTCAATGTTTGCTAGTGATTACCTTACGCCCCCACCCGCTAACGGAACCATTTATGGCTTTCGAACCTTAAGATGGAGCCGGTTTGCAAAGTGGGCAACACATTAGCACGCCTGGCCGCCACGCGCGGAGATCCACTTGACAGGTTCAGGTGATCTTGACAGCGTTTTAGAGAAAACCTACAAATTGCGCGCCGTGTTGGATGGAGGACAGACGGCGAAAATTACAAACGCGTGCGAAATAATCGGCCGCGTGTTCTAACCGTATAATCGGAGCGTCACCGAGACCGACCGCTTAAGCGTACGTTTCCTGTCAGCGTTACGAAATCCTTTCTGTAGATCTTTTTAATTCCGCCAAATAAATGGACAGCGATACTTTATGGGTTTCGGTGATCGCAATGATAGGCCGCACAGGTGGTCCTCTATAATTGTGGCCTCGGTGGGAATTATAGTAGGATTAAATAACATAGGTGCGCTATGGCACCGCCTCGCATAACCTGCTAGCCGCATGGCAGACAGATAGACAGACAGGCAGATAGGCAGATAGGCAGGTAGGCAGACAGACAGACAGACAGACAGACAGACAGACAGACAGACAGACAGTTAAACAGACAGACAGACAGACAGACAGACAGACATTAACACCTCTTCGATGCAATTTCCTGCACTCTGAGGCAGCATTCTTAAACAATCTTCATCACAATATCATTGTTGAGTTGAGTATTTTTATCTTTGGGGAGACCAAAAATATTTACTACTAAATCTGTGCTATGTACATGTCCTCAATGGGGTTACCAGTGCAGATTTACCTAGGCTAAAATACCCTTGCCCTGAAAATTCTAGGTGGGGGGCCGAACGCCCCGTGTGCTACCGACCCCCCACTGACAACTACAGCATTGGAATCATCTCCCCCTGAAATTTTGATAAAACGTATATTTTACTGAGAACACTAAAACTGTACAAAAAAGTGAGAAAAACAACCAGATTTGAACCAAAAAGTGCATATTTTCGCCACTTGTACAAAATCGGGAATATACTTCCGGTCGGGTCTCAGCACCCCCATCCCCCCCAAAAAAGTGTGATGAAATTGAATTTTTCCCATTCAATCCCCGTGAAAATTCAATATCCCAACTCTAAATTTTCCTATTCAACTTCAATATCAACTTCTTGATCAATATCAATCAATATCAATATCAATTCAATCAAATTCAATTCAAATCAATTCAAATCAAATTCAATATCAATCAATATCAACTTCAATATCAACTGATATATTCAACTTCAATATCCCTATTCTAATTTTGAATAAAGCAAGGATTTAACTTTCGTGAGCAGTGATAAGACGTGATTTGGGGATTTTGAAAAAAATCGTATATGGGGAATGCGCCCAAAATTAACCGTCTGAGTTTCAGTAAAATAATGTCATTCTTAGAATGAGTTACAGACATTTTACAGTAGATGTATGTAACTTTCCATTTGTGTAATAATACATTAGGAGAGTATGAATAGCGATGACGGATTTGTAGATAAATGTTCAGTATTTATTGTATGTAAAATATAAAAATGTTCCCCATTTTCCTCCTGAAAGTAGGGGGGATGATTGTACACGCCATCCCCCACCTCAATAAGTGGGGGGATATATCCCCCATCCCCCCGCTATCTACGTCCCTGCCAGGGTCTCTAATTATGTGTGTCGCAGCAAATCAGAAGCGTCACCGCGGGTACGTCGCCATGAAGACAGATTGCGTCAAACATTGCCATTTATTTAAGGTACGTTTACGGTATAACGACAAACAAACGTGTTGAGATGCGGGTGATTCAACCATCGGTGCGTGGATGTGCCGGCACACCCTAAACGCCCACCCTAACACCGAGCGCGTATCATAGCGGCTGTGATGCGGAGCTGCGAGGCGGCTCTCTTGCCCTGCACCCTCAGGCTTACCTGATGTGTTTATCGTGTCACCGTTGTTATAGCTCCCAGTGTTAATGCGCGAAGCCAGGGCAGCAGCTAACTCACGAGCGATTTGCATACTGGACAGCTGATCGTGGGCATTTCGGGATTGACCACGTAAAATCATTTACATTGGTCTGGCGCAACTGGCCCCTTGCCCCCCCCCTCCCGCTACTAGGGGGCCTGCTGGAATTGGTAATTTTGTCGCCATTACGTACATTTACGGGCATTCTGGCCATTTCCATTAAGCAAATTCACGGTGCTTATATAATAGATAGAAGCGTCATGATTCGTAATTGATCTCGATTTGATACGGTTTAAAAAGGACGCCACTTTTCTCTTCACAAAAGTGTGCAGGCACGTGTATATTCGTCTGCACATATCAAAAATTACCGAGCAGCGGTGGAAAGTGCGTTGGGAATCGCGAGTTTGTTGCTTCACAACAACAGTTATGCAACGAATTTTCCGCAGCCTGTCCGGTGTATTTATCTATCGTTACGCATGAGTCAAACGCGTTACAATGTCTCTCTCTCTCTCGTCAGGAGTTCACTATTGCATCTCAGCAACGCTGTTGGTCTCACAGCCACCAGTAGCTCAGTTGTCTGATCTGTATTTCTGCGTACGTGCATCCACAGCGGCGCTGCGCACAGCGTGTTTAGTTCCGCGCCCGCGCGTGAGCGTCATGCGTCTACCGACTCACACAGCTCAGTTAGCGTGTCGATTCCGGGAACTGTAACGGGAGTGGGGTTGAGGGGGCTTCGCGATTTCCGGCCTCGTGCCCGGAGCGGCTGCATTATCATTATATCAACATGTTCTGCTTGCATCTATGACAAATACGACATACGCATATACGCTCTCCTATGACACTATTTGTCGTAGGAAGATTCTTCCTATGACAAATATTGGCGAGTCAACTTCGTTCCTTTTTACAGCTGAAATTCACTGCTTGCGTTCATAATAGCGCTCCTAAACTCCTATGATGCGCACAACACATACAACAATATTTGTCATAGGAAGAATCCTCCTATGACAAATAGTGTCATAGGAGAGCGTATATATATGCGTATGTCGTATTTGCCAAAGATGCTACCAGAACAGGCTGATTATATCTTAGTGCATAGTCATTATCCTCCGCACGAAGTGTAGCGGAGGATATTGTTTTTGGCTCGTTTGTGTGTGTGTGTGTTTGTGTGTGTGTGTGTGTGTGTGTGTGTGTGTGTGTGTGTGTGTGTTTTGTGTGTTGTGTGTGTGTGTGTGTGTGTGTGTTTG
>NW_014577061.1:1287429-1291722 GCF_000485595.1 Priapulus caudatus | reverse complement strand
GACAAACAGACAGACAGACAGACAGCCAGACAGCCAGACAGGCAGACAGGCAGACAGACAGGCAGGCAGGCAGGCAGGCAGGCAGGCAGGCAGGCAGACAAACAGACAGACAGACAGACAGCCAGACAGCCAGACAGGCAGACAGGCAGACAGACAGGCAGGCAGGCAGGCAGGCAGGCAGGCAGGCAGGCAGACAAACAGACAGACAGACAGACAGCCAGACAGCCAGACAGGCAGACAGGCAGACAGACAGACAGGCAGGCAGGCAGGCAGGCAGACAGACAGGTAGGTAGTCAGGCCGGCAGGCCGGCAGGCCGGCAGGCAGGCAGGCAGACAGGCAGGCAGGCAGACAGGCAGGCAGGCAGGCAGGCAGACAGGCAGGCAGGCAGACAGGCAGGCAGGCAGGCAGGCAGACAGGCAGACAGACAGGCAGACAAACAAACAGACAAACAGACAGACAGACAGACAGACAGACAGGTAGGCAGGCAAACAGACAGACAGATAGGCAGGCAGGCAGGCAGGCAGGCAGACAACGAGACAGACAGAACGGACGGACGGATAGATATGCGTTCCCCCGAGTTTACGCTGGACGCTAACAGAGCAGTGATCGAGGTTGCCTGATACCTACCCAGGTGTGGCGCGCATTGTTGCTTGCGCTCTCCGCTACACTTCATCCCTCGACGTTATCTCCGCAGCAGAACCTCTTAGGAATCGCTACTCTCGAAGCGAGAGCTATACACGACAGCGATTACTCTCGAAACAGGTGTTCAGTTCGCCATCAGCTACCTGGATGCTCATCGAGGTTTATTCTCTGTCATGTCCGCCTGCTTAGATGACGGTGCAGATTCAGCGACGAGTGTCGCGGAGCAGGGTAGATGAAGTTTCATCCCGTGGCGGCTAATACCATAATTGGCGTTAATATGTTGTCACTTTGAATAGTTGAGGGCATTCTGCTCATTGCAGGTGGCTACTGGTCTGGATGGCCGCAGCGGGGCGTGGTAGCAACGCGCTAACGCGTGAGACGCACGCGTATATATTACCTATACACAGACCTGTTTATATACATATACACAGGAGATATACATATACATATACATATACAGATACATATACATATACATATATATACATAATATATGCATATACATATACATATACATAATATATACACATACATATACATATACACGTGCGTGCACGCATGAGCCAGTCGGCGAAGTGTGCGCGCATCCAGGGACCCGCGCTACCTGCACGCTGCTACTGCTACTGTCAATCCGAGTGTCGCGCCGCTGATCAGGCCGAAATGCCAAAGCCCTCGTGCATAGCTGGACCCGAACGCTTGTGATCTTGATTAAGTTACCTATTATCTCCTGCTATTATCGAATTGATAGCGAATATTATCTCCCGGCCGAGTAGCGCAGCTATCAACGCGTGCTGGCGTATACAAAGGTAAATATTAGGTTTCGTACCAGCAGGAGGAAAATTACCTGACAGGTGGAAAAGGTTGATGAGTTACAGGTATCGTTCGCTCAGCGCAGATGCGTGAGTCACCTGTGTTTACCGGCTGCATAATAGGGGGTCGCGGCAAGTGAGCTCATTGAGCAAAGTCAAATGGCAGACGTGGGAGACGTAAATAAGCAGTTTTCTTTGTTTTGATGCTACTGGCGGCTCGTGTGTTCGTGATCATACGTGTCGCCACTACTGTCGTGTTTACTGATGTTGATACTACTGCTGTGAATAGATTCCATTCCATTATAACGCGTTACGCCACGTTACATTACATTACATTACATTACTTTAAATTACATTACATTACATTACATTACATTACATTACTTTAAATTACATTATATTACATTACAGAACGTTATACTGCATTACATTAAATCGCATCAAGGTGTTCTCATAACAACCGTAACGCAACCCTTTGCTCGCGTTGTATAGCATTGCATGTAATGCGTTGCCTCGTATATTGAATCAATCATGTTGGACGCAATCCTATATGCGACATCAATGTGTGTGCATCCCTCAGACAAAGCATGCCTAACGTGATTTATTTTGAGTTTAAGTTCCTATTACTCTTTTCTGTATAATATAGAATAGCGTCGACTCGGTATATATCGGGAAATATTGTAAATCACCACAACCGTGTTGCACTCTGTACTGGCGTCGTGAAATTACATGCAACCCCGCAATTTTCCTCGTCGGTCAGATTTGACACTCCTTTTCTTTGACAGCCACTGCTCCTGTGTATAATATTATGTTACTTGTCATAATGCTGACTATAGTGGCCCACGCAGGTGTATATTAAGGGCACGCGTAGGCAGTAACGATGATTACAGGTGCGGAGTGAAATCACGGAGTGTGTCGGACAGGTGTGTGTCGTGCTACCGTTACAATACGCGGCTGAAATACGCTACGCGTTCTCCATAGCTGGCCCGAAGAATCGCAGATTGAAGACTAACGTGTATGAGATCGTGCGATGCGGTGCGGTGCGGTGCGGTGCGGTGCGGTGCGGTGCGGTGCGGTGCGGTGCGGTACGGTGCGGTACGGTGCGGTGCGGTGCGGTGCGATTGGGTGCGGTGCGGTGTTGTACGTGGCGGTGCGACGCGGTGCGGTGCGGTGCGATGTGGTGCGGTGTTGTACGTGGCGGTGCGGTGTGATGGGGTGCGGTGCGGTGCGGTGTTGTACGTGGTGGTGCGGTGCGGTGCGGTGCGGTACGTGGTGGTGCAGTGCGGGGCGGTGCGGTGCGGTGCGGTGCGGTGCGGTGCGGTGCGGTGCGGTGCGGTGCGGTGCGGTGGCTGGCCACCGCACGCTAGCTGTGCCACACTGACACATAAATATATAGCCTGTATGAAACGTATATTATGACGTATTATATTTTATCTATGACATATAATATATGTAATATATATCCAGTCTATATAGACCTACTATTTATTAATATATTATCTTTTATATTTATATATATTATATAGATATATAATTATATTATATAATAGTCTATATAGACTATATATTTATGTGTCAGTGTGCAACAGCTAGCGTGCGGTGTACTTGTGTGGTTGCAGTGAGCATTTGACCGGCATTTACAGCTGATTATAGTGCGAAATAGCAGTTTAGAGAACATTAGACTTTCGGTAGTAAATACATTTCGTGTTTATTTAACCATTATTTCTTTTTATTGAGACGTTCCAAGTGCATGTGGAAGTAGCATACCTGAGCAGTTTCTTCATCAAATTCCAGTTTTCCAATTCCATTTAAACTGTCAACGTCGATGTAGCCTCGCCAAAGCACGCAGACTCCATCCATGATAAAATGAGCCAGTATGTATATCTGGAAGAAAAATGATAGATATAAATATCTGGACGTGTTAGCTGCAAGGCGCATTTTCGCGATTCTAATTACTGCAAGAGTGCTGCGTAACACTTTGCAAGCAAATTGCTTGTGATAGTAATATCCAGCTTATATGTGAGACTATCGAGTCACCCAGAACTGTCGTACACCATATAGCGAAGACACGCATACTCGTGAATTAACGAGGCAATCACTTTGCTGTTGCTAAAAGGTTACATGCACGGTTTCACAATTGCGCGCCGCTTTTAATATTTGCTCGTACAATATACGCAGTTGACAATATAGAGCGGCTTAGAATGACATTGCAATTTTCACACATGGCATGACGATTCCTATAAACCCGGCTGCAGTTTGTTTTCCCGTTTAAGCCTGCTTTTACTTCTACGTCTGCATGATTTTTCGTGTTATAAGTATTTTTCAAATGAGATTGGTTTACACGGTGCGTACATGTATGCATTGAAGCAGATAAACCGTTTCATATGCAGTAAACAACCGTGTCCAATTCCATAAAGGGGCATATTCCATAAAAGGTCTATAATTCTCGTTGCAAATGTACAAACCGATGGCAGCTTTCTGGTTGATATCTAGTGCAACCAGTAGGTATGTCACGCCGTTCATTTTCTAGCACAACAATATTTTCAGGGGCCACGACGTTCGGAGTGTACTGTTGCATGGAAGCTATACCACACCGCATCGCATTACACCGTGCCACGCCACGCCACGCCACGCCACGCCACGCCACGCACGCCACGCCACGACATCGCACCGCCACGCGCACGCCCTTCGAGACACCCCACCACGCACGCCACGCCGCCACGCCACGCCACGCCAGCCACGGACACCCACGCCACCGCCCACGCAACGCACGCCACCGCCACGCCTACGCCACGCCGCGCCACGCTACGTTAAGCGGACCACATCCCCCCGCACCGCACC
>NW_014577061.1:1278086-1285531 GCF_000485595.1 Priapulus caudatus | reverse complement strand
ATAATATAGTTTATACAGGCTATATATTTATGTGTCAGTGTGCAGCAGCTAGCGTGCGGTGGCCAGCGTGTGTTGCAGATGAGCATTTGGACGGCATTTACAGGAAATTGTCGGCAATAATAGGTGAAAGAGCTAGAGTAGAGAAGTAGTAAGACTTTGGTAGTAAATAGATTTCGTATTTATTTAGCATTATATTTTATTGAAACGCTCCAAGTGCCTGTGGCTACGTCGGGGTACAAACTCTCATTATCATCTATGATGATCCAACCCACTAGCCGTTTACTGTCTCCTAGCCGGTTACGTTTAAGTGACTTGCGATTTGGTTAACACTCACGCGCAATAGATAGGCCTACTACAGTTTTTCATACATTTGAAAAAAAAATTCATTTTAAAATTTTAAAATCTTTGCGATTTGATTGGCCTTTACTTGATCTTTCTAATTTGCTGGTGCTGTACAAACTTGAGATATTATGCGGCAACATTCGCTTAACAACACCCACAATAAAATGTTTTTTGTTTTTTCCTTGTCGTTTTGAACATTACGCAGACTGCCTCGATGGCTGTACTTGCTTCGCAGAATTCACAGGGTTGATTCTATTTCGGTCGTATTCGATACATCATTCAACTATGCATTTTTGTTGTTGTACGGGAGTACATTGGATGCTGTCACCTTGCTAGTTCACTTTCAATCGATATGACGTAATTAGTCTTTGCTGCTGAGTTCAACCACTGAATCAACCGTCCATGGTTACCTCGCGCCAGACTGGTAACCCGTGCCACGTTACCACAGGTTACCATTGTGGCGTTTCTAGTTCAATTTATTTGTGGTGATAAAACGACGACGTAATTACTAGATATATATATATCGATCATGCGAATTCAAATGTAGCGTTTTTTGTTGCGTCTCACAAACGCCCGCGCTGTATGTTATATTAGGAATGATATTTTTTTTTATAATTGCTTGTTGTCACACTTATAGCACACCGAATATCGTACGGCTGTGTATAACTACTAGCTCAGTGACTATGATAGACGAGAAACCCTGCCGAGCTATGTCGGCGAGGTACGTGAGAGCGATGTGTGCGTGTGTGTGCGTTTGTGTGTCCGTGCCAATTCGTACCGGGATGCGTGCGTGCGTAAGGGTGTGCATATGTGTGTGCGCGCGTGCGTGCGGGCGTGCGTGAGTTTGGGTAGGTGTGCGTGCGCGTGCGTGAGTGCATGCGTGTGTGCGTGTGGGTGTGCGTGCGCGTGAGTGCATGCGTGCGTGCGTGTGTGTATGTGGGTGCGCGTGTGTGTGACAGTATGTAACTGGATCATTATTACACACGTATATAGGCCATACATTAGGTATATTTTTTTATTCTAATTACAACGACAGATTCTGATTCGTGTGTGAGTTCATGTACGAAGTAGGTCTTGTTGGTGAGTGCGTAAAAGCATGCATGGAGTGTTTGATTATTCAATATATAAATATTGTGTCCCACGTATATACAGATTTAAAACTGCTTTTGTAAACATTTAAAAGAATCGGCTAAATGGAGATACATCTAGTTTTACCATTACTTATTGTAATAATCATATCTGCGTTCTCACTCTTTTGCGGCATCCCCATGTTTTACTCAGACATATAGATCGATGAAGAGAGGGGTGGAGAGAGAGAATACGTGCGTATGTACGTGCTTGTGTGCAAGCTTGAATAAGTGCATGCGTACGAACGTGCATGCGTGTGTGAAGGTGAGGGGAAGAATGTAAAGGAGGGAGAGAAAGAGAGTAAAGGAAAACGAGAATTTACATATATGAATAGGGACAGCGTGCAAGACAGGTTGTGCGCTGATGGTGTAGTTATATAATATAATATAATAATAATAATAATAATATATTAAGTTGAATATATTATGTGTGTGTATATTATTCGTATATTAATATTAGTATTATAGCCTCGGGTTAAGGAAACGGAGATAACTATGCGCCACATAGGCGCGGAAAGGATTTAAAAAAATATAATTATTATTACTATTATTATTATTATTATTATTATTATTATTATTATTATTAAAGCGAGTATTTCTCGTGTTTTTCTCTCAACCGTTTTCGATTTGTTTGAGGTTATTTGAGATATGATCAATTTAATAGCTGTATGCATGAGGAGTTCAGCGTGATGTGTTAGTCGTTGTTGACTGTCGATGTTATCGTCTCTTGCAGGCGGAAGCGGCCCGGCTGCAGGAACAGCTGGACAGACAGAGCGAACGGCTGAGGTCGATGGAGGAACGACATCGGCAATGCCAGCAGGAGGAGGCAGACAGGAGAGCCGAGCACGAATGATCGGTGAGCACTTCTCACCTAACGATGCTGGCGCGAAACCCGCTCTTATATAGCCCGCGTACAATAGTGTTGCATCGTAGGGCTGCGGGCTAATTAGGGCTTTGCGACTTATTGTCTAAACTTCTATCTTTAAACTTAAAGCCCCGTGTTTCGACTTGGTCCGCTACATCTTGATAGGAAAGTCCGTACTCACGTACGTCTTCTGGGTAGGTAACTTTTTGATCTTTCGTCCGTGTCTATTTATATGTTTCCGAAAACCGCCCAGCGACATTTCAATCCTACCCCCGGCCAATCACCGTTTGTGTCTATGGGGTTAGGGTGCTCGCGGTGGGTTACATTTCAATAACAACAATAACTAGCTAGAGTTAGAAATTTAGACAATTAGTCGCAAAGCCCTAATTAGCCCGCAGCCCTACGATACAACAATAGCAACGCTAAACCGAGCCATACAGTTGCGGTGCATAAACCAGTGCGGGTAGCACATTAGGAACGCTATATATACCGAACTGCGGATTGACTCACTAAGCATAAACCAGTGCGGATAGCATGTTAACAACGCTATATACCGAACTGCAGCTTGACTTTGCTAAGCATAAACCAGTGCGGGTAGCATGTTAACAACGCTATACCGAACTGCGGATTGACTCACTAAGCATAAACCAGTGCGGGTAGCACATTAACAACGCTATACCGAACTGCAGCTTGACTCATTAAGCATCAACCAGTGCGGGTAACTGGCAAGCTTCCGGGTGTGAGTCGATCGCGAGATGTGTTTAATTTCGGAAGGAAAAATTCGTTAGTTTCACAGCGGAATTTATAGCGTATAGTGAAGCCAGGCTATGATGCATCGCGTAGCGCAAGCTGCGCATCACCAACCAGGGCCGTAGCAGATTCTTGGGGGGGGGGCAAAATTTAATGACTCAACTGTGTAATGATGAGCGAGTGTTCAGTGTTCAGCTCTTGATCGACGTTCATAGTGTGGTAGAGGTGGGTCTGAGACAAGGCTTTCACGGATAAGTGACCCCAAAATTATTTACGATTATTAGCTCAGCTTTTTTTTATTTTGCTCCAAAAGCTAGGGGGGCAGCTGCCCCTCTTGCCCTACACAGGCTACGGCCCTGCCAACACTGTTGCGACGCATCCCCCCCCCCACCGCGTGCAAGCGCCCCGCACGCCTCGGGATGGGCACGGCCAGGCCCATCGTGTAAAACTACCTGACCTCCCACCAGAGAACGGCGCGCGTAAGCTAGTAGTGAGCGGTGTGACTCACTGCGAGCGCGCGCTCCCGTAAAACATGTGGCGGGCAGCGATCCCGCCACGTACACACACACACCCCCCCACCGACGCATCGCATGAGTCATCATCATCGTCCACGCGAGGGTTCCCCCGCACACCGCGATGACCGCCTCCCGCGTGCCGCGGAAGGAAGGAGGGGGTGTGAGAAGGAAATATCATCTCCTTTTGGGCTGGGCGCGAACTTTCGATTCTATGACCGACGTCGCGAGAGACCGGCGTGCTTATAGGTTACCGAGTACGAGGTCAACTATTTAAATCGGAGCGAAGGGCTGACGATCAGACGGGGCTACGATGATTAGACCTACGGGAGTCCGATATGCAGCTGTTAGAGAGTGACTCAACCTTATACGTGCAGCGCGAAAAGAAATCCAACCCGGCGCACACATGCCGCCGTGAGATGACAGACAGTTGGGCGGAAGTCGTGCTTTCCGGAGCGTCGGGAAGCGAGGAGTCGGTGTAGATAGAGATGCTCTCTAATCTCCTTTTTTCCATAGGGAGTACATACGCCCTCTTTCTCATTCGGTGACCTCATCAGCTCTACTGACTTCTACGCCCACAACATTGTTTTTCTATCACACGGCACGACGATGTTAACTATCGACTTTTCTTAAATTTTAATTAGAATTTATATATATATATATATATATATATTTATTTATTTATTTATATATAAAATTTAATTTAATTTAATTTAATTGTCTCCATCATGAGACACCGCCATCACCTCTATCATCTGCTATTCCCATACCGTCTCCCTGCCAAATACTTTCAATTTCATTTACCCATCTACTCTCATACCCTTTCCTCATCCACCTCCATCACCGCTGCTTCGTTTTCCTCACGCCGTGTGTTTCGTTCTCCTCACTTCCTCCTCGTGGATAAATTCTGCACCATTCAGCAAGTCATTGGTCTCACTTACGTCGCAAAAAGAAACCGGAGCCGCTAGGGCAGGCGTGGGATATGTGAGACGACGATGAAATTGCAGCTTAGTATTACAGGTCGCTTATAGACATAACATCTCAGACTGTCTCCAACGCCTGCACCACCGTTGTGAAACAAATCTTGCTCCCTTCCTCGCGCGTGTCTCCACTGCGAAACAAACGCTTTCCTTCCCAAACATCATGAAAACACACCAGCTAGTACGTCATATCACTGACGTGTCCGATGCCTATGGAGAAATGGCGTTTTTGACAAATCACCGTCGCATTGTCGTATAACGTGAGGAATATAGACTCAAATCGTGATTATGTTGCAAAAATCATAAACCGATGAATCTCCCTAAAATGTAAATGTTCAACGCCTAGCTCATCGTCTTAGATCACATTGTGCTCTCTAAGGTTCTAACAGTGTCGTTGCATTTACAGGCTCAAAGGCAACAGTCGGACATTAATCTGCAAGCACCAATGATTAGCGGGTCCGTCAATCTACTCTCAATCATTCTCCGGTGTCTTATTCGCTTCGTGGAATTTATCCTTCACTCACGAACAAAGGAGGCTTATTGAGCGCATCGGCTTTATACAAATGGATCGTGTGTCCACGCTTCGAAGCGAGGGCTGTTTTGACATTGAAATGCGTGCTCTAATGTTTCATCATTAGACTGCTATCGGAGGATGCAGAGGTAAATACTATGCTGCTGTTCTTAGATGGCCCTTGTTTTCGGGCGGCTTTATGCAGAAACAGCAACACTATATTATGGTAACCGCTGAGTGGTAATGGAGTAGGCCCTATATACATCCATTACCACTCAGCAGAATAGTATACTGAAGATTTCACTGTCGAGTTATTCAAAACCTGCAAAATGGTATATTTGGACGCTGGTTTATATATATATATATATAAAATTGTAGTTGGTTTGTATTTAATAGTTAGCTATGGTTATTAGTCATGTCGGTGATGCAGAGTCATATCTGGTATAATCTGTGATAATGAAGTAATGAAGGAACTCACCGTGTCTACTGTCATTTGGAGTGACATACAGGTGAAAGCGATGCATTCAATGCAAAGAGATTACAAGAATTCGCGTATATTCGACAATGTTAGATAGAGTTTTCGAATTGATGACACCGAGCGTTATCCAGACCAGAAGGATGTAATCTGCGCCGATTTGTGCAGTGAACCGATCTATGTTGTGTTCCAATACCAAATATTCACGACTATAATTTATATTATCAAGTAAATATTGTGTGTGATTGCAATTTCGTTCGTATGTTGCAGCGCGTACGTGCATAGCAACCTCCCCAGCTGGCTAGGGCGGTTGCTATGCGTTATGGTGCTGCTATTCCTGTTATGATACAGTATTCTTTTGCGATTATTACATATCATTAATTTACTCCAGTTATGTTACGATTTTATCCTGTGATTTTAAACAATTATGTTCGTTCATGCGCTGTTTTCAATATATAAACAGCATTATAAGAAAGAAATCGCAGCCGCTAGTATAGCAGTTGTGCCGTCGTTATATGGGTGAAAGACTCGTTTCATTCTAGCTACTGTCGACTTATATTTCTACATGATTGTTCCAATAAGTGCGCCGAAGCCTCGGCTAAAAATGTTTACTAACACTGTTGTTACGTGCTTCGCGCATATACTGACAATCGCTTATACGATTGGAGAGGCGGTTACTATAAAGCGGTTACATGTTTGTCGTGACGCGTGAAATGTTTGCATTGTGCTCGCGCACGTTCGGCAAATCAGGCTGCCGTGTCTCCGCGCATGCCTCATGCTTGGTGGCTTAATTTACGGCTAGTTTATCGTTGACGGTATACGGTCTGCGTTTATATCGCTCCGTACGTTCAGCGTGTGACGGCCTGCACCGCCGCCGCCGCCACTGCCGCTGCCGCTGCTCTTCCTACAGGCTAATAATCGGGGTCAATGCCGGCCCCAACCTCCTTTAGAGCCGTGTTTAGAGTCCCGGGCTCAGTTATTTCAGCAGGAACAACACTTATGATCGGTCTAAAATTGACGCGCATTGATAGGAAACCTCCGAGTATTTCTGTCTTTTCCGTGCTATCGGCTACACGTGGCATAGCTGCCACCGATTCACCGGTCTCCGCCGCGGTGGCCCAAATAGGTATCATATATCTCCTAATCATATTATATTATCCCTAGCTATATCGCATCAAGCAACGAGTTACTGATAAGCATGTCCCCAGCCCGTTGGTGAAGAATTTAATAACCATTTGGGCCACCGTACTAGATCGGGGTCGCAGTCACCGCTAGTGACAGCAGCAGTAGCAGCAGCAATAGCACCAGAAGCAGCAGTAGCAGTAGCAGCAGTAGCAGTAACAGCCGCAGCAGCAGTAGCAGCAGTAGCAGCAGTAGCAGCAGCAGCAGTAGCAGCAGCAGCAGCAACATCAGCAGCAGCAGTAGTAGCAGCAGCAGCAGCAGCAGCAGCAACATCATCATCAGCAGCAGCAGCAGTAGCAGCGCACCGGTGAAATCACCCAGAAAAAATGCGCGGCATGCGTACGAGGTGCGCCGCGGGTTGAGCGTGGGCGCGTGTGCGTGGGCGGCAGCGGCGCTACCGACCCACGAGACTACGGCAGCGGCCACTAGCTGCGCCGTGGCCCGCGGCGCTTCTGTCATCGCCTCGACAAAGAAATGTACGACTTCCTTCGGTCGCCTACCCTTACGACACCTTGACCTCGCGAGTGCCAGGCTGTGTACGCTTACTCATCCCTTACTCGATCAAACCCTCCCCCATCCGCCACACACACACCCACACACACACACACACACACACACACACACACACACACACACACACACACACACACACACACACACACACACACACACAGACACACACACATAATATATACACACGC
>NW_014577061.1:1256655-1277617 GCF_000485595.1 Priapulus caudatus | reverse complement strand
ACACACCCACACACACACACACACACACACACACACACACACGCACACACACACACACACACACACACACACACACGCACACACACACACACGCACACACACACACACGCGCGCACACACGCGCCCACGCGTGCGCAGACACACACCTCTTTCTGCATGGTGCAAAAAATAGCGTGTGCTTGTTACGTCTTGAACGAAAGTGCATTAGTAACAAATTACAGAGCTGACTATTAACTTCCGGTATGCTCATGCGCTGCGTGTGTTCGCCGTCCGCGCGCATGCGTGCACGCGGCGTGTACGTGCGTGCGTATATTTATATGCTCCAACGCATATTTCCGTAGAATACCATCGCGTTATATATTTCACACAGTCGCACAAATCGTCTGGAAGGATTTGCGCATAGTCTGCATATTTCCGTCGAAGTTTCGAGCAGCCTTTGTTAGCCTTTGCGATTCGCAAACTTCACCCCCTCCCTCATATGTTTTGGCAATACATGCCAAGCTTGACCGCGCCGCAAGCCTAATCGGAGATGAGAACAAGTCGCACCCAGCTTAGGATCATCGCTAGCGATTCCTCCACCTTCGTGTGCCGAACGCTTGCAGTAGCGTTGCGTAGGCGCGCACTCGACTGTCGCTCGGCTGATTCTTTGGGTTTCCCGCCAAAACTGCGCGCGCACGTGTACGACCCGGCACCGCACCATTCATGATCGCCGCTCCCTGTCAGATACAGCCGACGAACTAATGGAAAGAGTTTACCGCATTCTTGCCATCCTTTCCTAATGGTTTTCGCGGCCATTCTCCCGCGGCCGAGCGTCCACGTTGTTTTCGTATTGTGTTAGGCCGAATTCCGTAATCTCCGCAATATAGCTACGAGATATTGCCAGTGTGGGGTTTCACGCGGTGCCGCTCGCAATAACGACGGACCGCATTGTGACGGGGTAATACTCGTAGCTGTCGCGCTGCGTATAGACGGTCCTCTCTCGCATTCCTGCAGGCTCTGCTATCATTGTGTCCTCACACGTATTTCCGCGGGATAATTTCTGGGAAGAATTTCTATTCTTATCCGGCACGTATCGCGTGTGGAAATCGGGATGGGGTAAGCAGGAAAGCTATGAACTCTTTGCGCTGTCGGTGTAGCGTCGCCGACGGCTGCTGTGGACAGCGTTCCACGCGTCGCCCTTCGTCCCTGTATCTAACATCATGCGTAGTTTGTTACCATACCGACGAGTTCTCTTGTGATGGTCATAATTATTTATGATGTTTTTGATATCGGGCCCCTGGTGCTTTACGTGATTCGGTGAGGTACGCAGCATGTGACCCCACGTCATCTGTGATCGCCAATCTGCGTTTAACGCACGCGCTGCGTCACCATTCGTGTTCCGTTACCTTACCTATTCTCGAAGGCAGATCGGCTCATCACGTCATTGATTGATCATCGGTTATTGATATTTCAAGAAGTTACAAAAACAAACCGTGTTTTTAATTCACTTTTGATATTTTATTACCTAGCGTGTTCTTTCCGTGCGTGGTTTGTTATTTTGCGTGTTCTTTTACCTGTAACGTAATCTTAATCTAATCGTGTAGTCTAATCAGTCTGCACGTATATAGTGTCTACGTACAAGTATTGTTATGCGGGAACTATGGTTATTTATGTATATTATAGTCAACATATATCAGTGTTGGGTGTTGCGTTGTGACCAACTGGGTACGAACGGTGTAATCGAATGCGCGTATGCCCCGTGCCTGCTCATCGACGCTCTACCTACCATGATTCTGTGGCCTTTCTGAGCAGCAATTCTTAGTTACCATTTCAATAATATATACAAATATAAATATATATATATATTGTAATTTTCTAATAAGTACCGTATTATACAGATGTAATGTATTATTATATAGAACTCGTGTAATTTTAGTGCTATATGAAATGTCATTTCCCTATATATAATTACATACTATGCCACCTCGTATAAGCAGACATTGTATATTATTTGTGCATTCTATATCTTGGCTCACTCTGAATCTGCCACCTCTCCCCCCTAAAAAGCGCGTGGAATTAATACCTTTCCAAACGGTCAACTGTGCAATAGCTCATGGAAACTCACATGGATGACGCAAGAGTATATATATATATATATCAAGAGTACATAATAGAGGTTTACTCTATTACTCTATTACTCTATTACTCTATTACTCTATCGCAAACCGTAACTCCGGCTCTGGTAATCGTTACGTGCAATCATCATATTTTGCAATAAACATCCTGAACACGAAAGTTTTTATGTTTCTAGTGAAAGTAAAGATGAGTTATTAATACGTTTCACTTAAAATACCTGCTGGGCTCAATGCTATACATGTGATATACAGCGCACGATCACCTAACGATGCCTACACGTCTCAGCTTGAATACCGACGTGTGTACGTCAAACTGCATTCACGTCTTTCCTAAAATATCCACGTCTAACGGGTGATGTACCTGCACGCCCCACCTCAAATACCTGCAGTGACTTATTTCAATTCTTACACTTCAACCAAGAATGTGTGCTTGCTTTACCCTTGTTTTACACAGTCATCGCAACTACCGCATTCTCACAACGACGACGTATTTGTCATCAATCAGTAACACTATCCGTCATCATTCCTCATCTGTGAAGGTATTGCAAACATTCGCATTTTTCAAGACATACAATCATGCTAACCTTCCATACTGAGTTCATTGTCGCACCGACTGCTGCCATCATAGCCGAGTTTATAGTTTTTTTTTAGTTAGCCAAGCACCTGCTGCGATGCGTGTACACAATTGAACGAAAACTGGATTTTCTCACCAATTTCCGAAACGTCCACGTACACACGCACGCACGCACGTGGCGTGTGTGGACGCAGGCTGTTTAGCCATAGCAGAGGACAATCGCCTTTATTTTCATCGTATGTCTGTTGCTGTTGTTGTTTCTGCTGCTGCTGTTGTCGCCGCCGCTACCGCCTTTGCTGCCGCTGACGCCGTCACAGACACCTCCCCCAACCACTAATAATAATACTAATACTAATATTAATACTAATACTAATACTAATACTAATACTAATACTACTATTACTAATACGGTAACTGATGCCGTGTCCCTAGAGACGACTTTTCGTGTAGTACGCCCGACCTTGCTTTTGCTCCGAGCCCGGGGCCAGCTGCAAGCTCACCGCTCAACAAAGCCTGATTGACTATTTCCGCTGCAAAGACACACTTCTGGGGCAATTTCTGGCGACAAAAAACCTCCGCAAGTCGCCAATCGCCCACACTTAGCATTCGCCGATGCCCACGCACCGGTCTGCGCTCCTCGCTGGGATAAGTCCCGTCGGGGTAATTACTCACTTCCTTTGCTCGCGCAGTCTTGAAACCTCGGTCAGCGCGTCCGAGCGTGCAGGCTCAGCGAGTGTACACAATAGCGGCGACGGGGGCGCACAACCCAAAACCGTAAAAATGCCAACAGCGAAATATGCAGCGGCGGCAACAACAGTAACCGATTCTCTAGCGTTGAGGCCTGCCCACGCGGCGTGGACGTGGCCATCGATGCCTGTGGTCGTCTGCTCAGCTGCCACACGCGACAAAAAGAGCAGCGAAGAATTGAAATACGTAGTAAGTAGCGAGTTCTCTTCTAATCACAGTCCTTTTTTATTTTCTCAAAATATTACAAAAAGGTTTTTTTGCGGCTCGATATTGTCTAGAGACATTGTGACATTGCATCGCTTAGATCAGACTGCATGTTGTGTGTCACCTGCTACTTAATATTCCGGCTATGAGACGGACCCGATTCTGTTCATATGTTACAAAATCGGGAATTATACTTACACCGGCTGCCCACGCCTCACCAATCACCGTCACCGAGATAGTAACAGGAGAAAATAAATACCACAGTAAGTGCATTGATCACAAGAACGGCATCGTTCAACTTAGCTGCATTTTTCGTATGAACAGCGCTCCTGGTGGGTAACGTGCAGTCACAAATCCATTCACTCAGAACGTCGTTACGGATGAAGCACGGCTCTCACCCACTCCACTCACTGGTATTATTGAAACGACTGCAACGCGCACTCAAGCTAAACAGCTCACATGCATCTGTATTATTATATCATGCAGAACGAATTCATAACATGTTATTAGACGGGCACTGATATCGTACAAAACCATTAACAGATCGTATTGTTCTTAAGCGCTTTCTATCATTCCGCCACCGTGAACGCTGTGAACTCCCACATAGATAGCCAGTATGACACTGATTGTACACCAGGGGCTCATCCTAATATAAGGAATCCATTTAAAAACCACAACTAGGCCCCGTATATTATTTAGAACAGCATATTGCTTATTTATACTCATCACAACAGAGCCTACCCGCAAACAGGCGACACTTAGCAGTGTATTAAATACATGACACCTATCGATATTCAAACACATCTATGTTTACAACTAATATGTGGTGATTACTTATCCCGAGCATGCAATAATATTATACCTAAAATATCTTACAACTTAATAATTATTATTAATTGTAGTAGCTGCGCTCAGCTGTAGGCATTTATACCACCCAGAGAGACACTGATGTTGCTACTGGAGCTAATAGCTGTGCCGTTACAAGCTTACAAGCTCTCACAATACGCTGCAAAATCAACTTCTAGTTTACAACACGTTGCAGCAGATGATAACGCCATCTATTACGGACTGCATAACTGCGACTCGCTTGGAAAACTCGTGTATAACATTCTGTTAAGAGAACAGTATTTACATATTCTACACGCCGTGCATTGCCGCAATCGTGGAAAAATATAAATAGTCTGGCATGGTCCCTTCAAGAACACAAGAAAGGCATGCTGCCATGCATTCACAACAAGAGTCAAATATATCGGCCAACCGGACCGGTAATTGCAAGAAACGTCAACTATATTTTACAACACCAGTTACAGTTACTGATTGCACCAAGATGATCCGAATCGTCGGTACGCAGATTTACGGCACGTTATAATACAAGCTTCTCCATGCTGACTGTACTGGTTGCCGTATCATCGACTGTAGCTATCTCACTCACCAGATGGAGCCACGCACATAAATCCATCACAGTCATACAGGTGAAAACACTCCAATTATCCGAGCGCAGAACGTTGTTGACATTCGTGTTGACATTGTTGACAGCACATACACTGCATACACTGTTGACACAAATTCTAGAGCTTGATAGTGCTACATAAAAATGCCACTAGACTGTTAAGACATGTAATTGGCAGCACTGTAGCAGTATTACAGGGTGTATTGCTGTCATATAAGAGACATAAACAGCACCTGGCAGCATCTTTATGAAATTTCACCAAGCCCTAAAACTGGTATCACGGGAGTATACGATAGATACTCTGCTTATCGGATGTGTTGTTGCTATCACACGGCCACAGGTATGCGTAAAACCGCAAAACAGTAGCATGTCACCGATTCACACACATGCATCCCAGAAATGCAAATGCTCTACACTTGTAAAAGCCTACACACGTTTGTGAGCACTCATGTATATGAATGCACAATGCAGGCACCCAGGGGCGGCTCACACTAGTCTGTAGAAGCACTCGTTCGTAGTCACTGGCCTTCTAGAGACACACATTGGCTCACAATAAATTACAGAGTATCACCAAGTCTCACACTAGACTGCTGAGGCACTCGTGGGCTCATAACTGCATGTAGAGGCACTCACGGACTCACACCAACCTGCAGAGAAACTCATGGGTCCATACTATAGCATGTAGAGTAACTCATGGGTCCATACTATAGCCAGCAGAGAAACTCATGGGTCCATACTATAGCCTGCAGAGAAACTCATGGGTCCATACTATAGCCTGCAGAGAAACTCATGGGTCCATACTATAGCATGTAGAGAAACTCATGGGTCCATACTATAGCCTGCAGAGAAACTCATGGCGTTTGAGAGACACACCTCACACCAGCGTGTCCATCTTTGCCTATAATAATGTGTCCATGAGAACGACCAGTTCCCTGAAGCGACTTCCGAGCTTTCCTGACCGCTTCTTATCCAAAAGTGGACGGATAGAAGTGATGTGGCCATAACAGATTTTGCACTTGTTTTGTCTGCAAAAACAGTCAAACAATGAACAACAATGAATTCAACAAGTGACAGTAGCAAGTACAGCCAAAGGAAACAGAGGGCAGCTCATGAGATTCTAAGAAATGCGGAAAAATTCAAGGCTACTTTACTGTGAGCAACAATATTTATTATTCCATTAGGAAAGGTACAGTGCATGGCAGGTTACCTTTCCTCTCTGGAGATATCCACACCAATGCCCGATCCAGTTGAGATATTCGACTTTATTATAGTGCCGAAGTTCTGTAGAATTATTCTAAACGCGTTGCAACCACATATCACATAGCTGAAATACACAAACAATTCACTCGTTTTAAAACAGTGAACGCAGAGACCGGCGAAAGAATCGGGATACCGTACTTAATGAAAACCAACCAGGAAACTTAGAACAAGAGCTCCAAAGCAAGATCAGTCATCTTACAGCTAGTGCCGCTAGCAGAGCTTGTTTGTACACTGCCACTGCAACTACTATGGTCGGCACTGTTGCTGCTTCTACTGCTGCTTGGTCTACTCACACTGCTAACACAATACTATTATGCAACAGAATGTCCGAGTAAAGAACAGTCTTCATTTTTTTATAGTGACACGCACTTCTTAGGGCGTTTTCAGTTCATTTCACATATTTCTCTCGCCGTCGCACGGCCCTCACTGACACGTACTGTTCATACTTGCTCTGCAGCAACTCTGTGAGTTGCGTAAGAACCAAGGCACAAAGGTCGAGATTCCACCAGTGGTCCTTCCGGCACATCAAGCTCATGAGGTCCACGACGACGGAGAGGTCATTCATCGTGATGGCTGTGTCTAGCGCCGTCTGCAGGACGAGTAGGCAACAAACATGTGAGACGCATCATTCATTCCATAGTAACAGAGGCACATATATGTAACCGGGTGCGTGATAATAATTAATAAAACACTACTTAATTATCCCAACAATAATTATAGATTAAAGATAGATATTTTCCTCCCTTGTAGATATAATAATAGCAGTGTAATTATTATATACCAAGAGCTAATAATACACGGTGTATAACGAGAAAACGGGGAAATAGTGATACTTTATGACAAAACTACTATATTACAAATGCAAGTTCAAAACAAGGTAATAGTATTGCATTACATGGTATTCTTTCCTCGCTAAAGCAAGACTAACAGCTTGTCTCTACGTCATTCCTAGGCTGAGATATTGGATTGTAATCTAAGCTCATACATGTAATACTATGTAATCTTGCCATAAAGTAGTAATATTTTTCCCGTTTTCCCGTTATACACTTTATGTATTATAAGCTCTTGATTATACGTTACAGGTAACTTCCGCAAGAAAATGTGACGTAATATCACTGAATCACAGGCAAAATAGGGAGGGGGGGAATAGAAAAGAACAGACACGAAACAATCAAATTTGCTAGGGCATTAAAGCATCACACGTAAGGTGTGTGCACGTGCGCGTGTGGATGCTGGGCGTGCTTACCCGAACGTCTCTGTTGGTCCACATGGTTCTCACGACCTGCAGGTTCTTGTGTCTGGTGGACAGCACGGCAGCCATACTGTTATGTTCCGTCAGCACTGTCGCCATGGCTTCCTCTTCAGAGATACCCCTGCCCGGTTTATCCATCATCTGTGCCTGTTTCTGGGGGGGGGGAGAGGTGAAATAAAACAAGCAATCGCTGTGTAAGAAAAGGTATCACCAGCATTATGACACTAACGATTTAAATTTCTGGCCACGGAAAAATTATTATAAACAGCACGTCTGTTTAAAAAACGAGATTTTGAGTTTGACAAAAACCTCTGCAATCTAATGCAAGCGGCAGATTTCCATTTCTCTGGTCACCATGAAATAATATGCACACCATATGTCTATAGAAACTTGGAAGAATAGAGTTTTGCAAACTATGCATTATCCTCCACATACAGACAGGGGTGGCGTATGTCTCACGGTAACAAATCTCAGGCATTTCATGTGCCCCTGCTTGCTGCACAGGGAGCATATGTTTGCCAGCTCATTACTACACAGGCGACTTACAGGCAGAAAATCATCCATGTTGAGTCCGACAGGTTTATGCTTTGGAGTTGGAATGACGTCCGAGGACCTCAGCATCGTATCTGATAACTGTCGCGTTATGTGTCCCTTCCTGTCCTTATCTGGAGACAGCAGAAGAACAGTATGGCCAGTCGCATCAATTTCACATAAAAATAGCACACCATGTACACTAAGGGCAAGCCCAGATAAGCGCAGTGTATAGGTTTCACTTACAAAATGTTTATAAATGATGTTTATTTAATTGTGTGAAGACACACATGATGAGAAATCTTCACTATGCATGCATAAATTATATATGAATTGTGAATATTCCAAACTGTATACCAAGTATTATGAGTTTTACTAGCAAAAGAGAAAAACGAACAAGGTAATACAACAGAAAACGAAATACAAATAACTAATATTGTTTACATACTTAATTGACTCTAAGTATTGATTGAGGTTTAAATTTATGCAATATTGTAATTATACGTAAATGACTTTGCCTCTAGAAACACGTGTAGACATTGACATAAGACTCACAATTCAATGTTTATATATTATAGTATGTAGCCTGTCAGATCAAAACATGCCGTAGGACTCAATTCGGACATTATGAGTTAGTAGTTTTATCAGAAAGACCATTCAATTCTGGTTATTTTGACACCAAGATCTTCTTCCTAGGTCACATGGTTCGTGAGTAGTTGAGCATTTGAGTAGTTGGAATCGGGCAGATTTTGGAAAACAAAGTTCAGAGTAATTAGGTCATACAGTTAAAGTTTGTTTTCATTTGGCCTTCATTTGGACAAAAATCTGAAAAAATATCTTACTGCATATTACACTTTTGGCCAGTTTTATTGATGTAACATCGAACATGGATAACTACTAAAGGTATTTATGACAACAAAAAATCGGCTTTTTACTACTTTTAGGTGAAAAATCACCTATAACTCAGAATGAACATTGAAGTCCTACGGCATGTTTTGCTCTGACAGGCTACATATAATATATATTATATTATATATATATTAAAAAAGTAAATAAAAATACGTATGGAAGCTAACAAAGTGCATGTTGCCATTTTATATCTATAATAATGGCTTAAATACTTAACAGAAAACACCACCACGTGTTACGTGCCTTTTGATGTTACACCAACCATGCCCATAAACAGAGTGCGAAGCTTCGAAATCATCTAACCATATAAACCACCAAGTTGTGCTTATAGCCAGAAAGTACACTGTGTTGTTACATGTCAATGACGTGCCGAGATCCAGCCAGCTTAGCAGCAGGTGCGCTGCAATTGCCGGGAGAAGAGATATGTGTAGGATACAGAGGACATTCGGACTGATGTGATGGTTCTCTTGTAAAATTATTCACGCTCAATGCGTGACTCGCGCCGCCAAGTATCGAACAGCTGTGAGATTATGTGCAACTGCTTTGATCGATTTGCCGATGCTTGTTCATCTACGGTTCCTCACAGAAGTATAATTATGCTAAATTATGAAAGCAAATCATAGAAATTTACGGAAGTCACTTACCACCGCTTCTACTGCTTACATCATTAGGAATTCATGTGCGTAAAGGATTGTACATGTGATAGTTGCAGAAAAACTGATCATGACAGCTGTTGCTATCAGTTGTTCATGACAACATAATTTTGTAAGAATGGGCCTATTGATTTTACATGCTGATGTAAATTATGTTAACGCTCTGCATTTATGTAACATATGATTTACAGTTGTTACATAAATTAGTTAGAGACGCGGAGTGCGGCTAGACTCAGGATTGTTTTGGTGGTAGTCTATGTAGACAGAGCGTCGCGCATCTTGTGCGGCTAGATTGATGTTATAGGGAAAATGGTAAACGTGTTTTAGGTCGGGCGTTTCTAGGGTCATTGTGAAATGGAGGTAGGACGCGGTCTGGGAGAACGGGTGACATGTGCGCTCAGGATGTAGGGGTTTTGGGGGTAATATATAGGACAGAGATGTAGGAGTCGGGGAGTCTGGTTGTGGTCGCAGAAGTAAGCACACGCGCTTAGGCGAGTGTGCGCGTGTCTTTGTCTCTCTGTGCAAGATGTGACTACACTGTGTGCAAGTTATTAAAGTTTATTCAGTTTAATACACAAGTTTGGATTTCTACTTCATCATTTCTACATGAACTCTTAATTCAACGTTACATTTTGATGCCAGTGACAGTCCAAAACCTGGGTATTCCTTTGCGGACGCAACGTAAGGTACTCCACTATGTCGATCTACGAGCCATACTACGCAAGGAAGATGGAGAAGGAAGAAGACACAGGAGGAGTCGCTGAATACACTACTGGCAAGAAAACTGGAGGGGAAACGGAGAGCGAACAAGAGAGCAAGAGAGAGGGAGGAAGAGAGAGAGAGAGACGGAAACAGGAGCAAGTGTAGGAGAAACGAAGAACGACGGAGAGCGATCGACAGAGACGAAAAATGGCGGAGAGCGAGACGGGAGGAACAGAGCGAGACGCGGGAAAGAGAACGGTGGATACACACGGCGTAGGAACTACTGTGAGTAAGTCAGCGTGAAGGAAGGAACGGCCGGTGTTGTATTCGTGATACTGCGAGGGCAAGTCCAAGTCTCGACCTGTGTGTGAGAGAGAAGATAGCAGAACAGAGAAGGCAAGGCTGACAGAGCAGAGACAGAGGACGTGAAAGATAAATAACTGTAATGGCTAAAAAAAAATCCAGGGAATTCTAGAAGTTAATTGGTGAAACGCTTTAATCTCGTGCCGTCGAAACTGGACGTGAAAGGGTGACATCATCAGGAATGTGCATTTTTATCTGTTTTTCTTAATTTTATGTACGCAGTTTTTTTTTCATGGTATGTGCTTGTGACCGTTTGTATTTGTGTGGGAAAATCTTTTGTGTGAAACTTTGTATAGAAATGTGTGATCGTTTTCTTGAATTTGTGCTAACGTTATGTTTACGCAATATTGTCAGACTGCTAAACACATTTTTCGATTAGAGTTTGATAGGCCTAAAACATTTCATCGAAAATATGAAATCGGTTTTGTAGACAGAGCGTCGCGCATTTTGTGCGGCTAGATTGATGTTATAGGGAGAATGGTAAACGTGTTTTACGTCCGGCCTTTCTAGGGTCATTGTGAAATGGAGGTAGGACGCGGTCTGGGAGAACGGGGACTACACTGTGTGCACGTTATTAAAGTTTATTCAGTTAAATACACAAGTTTGGATCTCTACTTCATCATTTCTACATGAACTCTTAATTCAACGTTACATCTACGCATCTGAGAAGGTGTTTCCTAGGAAGGAGAGATCCTACTCTCAAATCATTTACATGTGCAGACTTCATCCATTCCAGCTGTGCAATTTTCATCATTTTATTTCGTATAGGATCAGCATTACAGTTAGGGTTAATAACCTTAAGATCAGGGCCAATGTTAAATAAACAAGAGCCGCAGAGCGTCTGGGCTCATCTGAGGTCTGGTTGCTACGATTATTAAACGTAAAATTTCAGTCAGTGCGTAGTACCACATTGGGTTAGACGCGCAGATATGCGAACGCAGTTGCGTACGCATCATTGTGTTGTTATTGGACACGCCCACTATCGCAGATGAGGGAGGGGGAGGGTGGGGGTGAGGGGTAGGGGACGAGGGTGGCGGACGAGGGCGGGGGGGAGGGGGGTTGGGAGGGGACGAAAGGGGGAGGTGGGGGGAGCGGGGGCTCTATAGCAAAAGCAGTTCACTCTGTGTTAACAGTCAACAAAATCCAGGTTTAACCTCCTTGAGGGTCAATAAAGGTTATCGACACTTTACTCTTCGCATGTCAGCAGAAGGGACATTTCATGGTTCCTTTCAATAAAAGCCATATAAAAGGCTAGGTCACGCTGAAACAAAAAAACGTTTTTCAATCGCGTCCGTCAGACCATGTCCTCAGAAAATGTCTAAAATCTGCCTGTGCCATTGACCTGTGACCTCCATTTCGGCACAGTGATGGCTTTTCCTACCATGATGCTATACACCGACTATCACGAGCCTAGGTCGAGCCGTTTAGATTGTGCCGCAATTATGCATCTTCCCTATACCTTAAGTTAAGGAGTGAATGTTCCCCTTCTTTTACACCTCTGACCTTTGACCTTTGACCCCCAGCTTCGACATCCCAACTCGTTTTGACGATCCCCCCAACGACCCGAATATCGTGACCGTACGTCGAGCGGTTAAGATTTGTGCCCAACTGTTGACGGACGGACGCTCGGACGGACGCACGGACGGACGCTCGGACGGACGGACGCACGGACGGACGGACGGACGGACGGTCATGCGATTCTACAAGCTGCATCTGACTATGTCAGATGAGCTAAAAAACAGGTTTAGATAAGGGTTAGACTTGATTAACGGTTAGAGTTAGTTAAGGGTTAGAGAAGCCCATCAGTACAAATGCATTATTATGCAAATAGAAATATGGTAATTGCTTCCTGACTCTATTGTATCTCAATTAGTAACTTCATGGCTCATGGAACTGTGCGTTGATTATTACTATGGAGCATATCAGTGGCAAGTAACATGCTAGACTATGGAATGTGTAGTGTGTGTGGATGTGCATGCCTGTAGACTAGCCAGAGTAAGCAAGTGGGTGTGCGTACGTGCGTGTGAGTAGTGAGGTAATGCATATATAAGTGAGCACTGACCCGCAATTCAGTTTGTTTAGCATTAAATTACAGTATTCCTTGACGGTGCAGTCTAGGTTCATTGCAGTGTATATGTGTGAGGCAGTCTAGGTTCATTGCAGTGTGTATTTGGGAGGCATTCTGAGTACATTGCAGCGTGTACGTATGAGGAAGTCTAGGTAGATTGCAGTGTGTGTGAGGCAGTCTAGATACATTACAATGTGTATTTAGAAGGCAGTCTAGGTACATTACAATGTGTATTTGTGAAGCAGTCTAGGTACATTGCAATGTGTATTTGTGAAGCAGTCTAGGTACACTGCAGCGTGTATGTGTAAGGTAGTCTACGTACATAATACTGCATGCGGGTCAGTCAGTGTGGGTTGAATTTACATGCGCACAGGGAAGGCTGTGTATATTGCAGTGCAGGTGCACGAGGGCAGGGCGGATGAGCACGTGCGAGTACATGAGCCAGCCACAGTAGACATTCTACTACAAACCTGGCGAGTGGTGTCTACCGCGCGAGTAGTTACGTTTCCTCAGCTTCTCTGCAGTGACACAGTGATTAGAAGTAGAATTAGTGCACGACGCAGAGCGATTAGTCAATATTCAGACAAGTCGATCAGTTCCTGAACGATCGATCAACCCTTCTGATTAGTCTGATAGAAATAGGTAATGTTGACTTAATCATGTTAATTGGGGGGGTTAATCAGCAGGGGTTAGCAGGGTCAGTCAGCTGAGCATACGGATGCAACATGACTACCTGATGTAGAGGACACAGCCTGAGTAAGGCGCGCCACGTTCCTTCGCTGTTTCTGCGGGGAACTGGTGCCCTGTGTTGCCTTCACAGGGGCATCGTCTGCCAGGTGCAAAATAAACATGACAACCTGACTCGCTACAAGACAACACCGCAGTGACAGCTGGCTAAACGTACTGCTTGAAGCACATAGTACGCAGTAACAATAATGTGCCCAGTCCTGTAAACGAAAGCATATCAGCAGGGTGGCATGTTGGTGCCATACAAGGAGCACTGAAAGAAGATCATTGTTAAAGACACGGACACAGTTGAAGGAGTCGAAGTCAGCGAGAGAGCATGAGAGTATGAACGAGGGAAACAGGACTCACCGGGGGACAGAGGACGCTGCACACGTGGTGTGGATGTGCTTCGCTTGCCTGTGGAGAATAAAGCGGCTTAAAGTAATATCATACATGTACACGTCATGTATGTATAAAACACGTAAATGTGTAACTAAAAAAACAAATAAATAGTAAATATACATGCATATATGCATGTGCGCGTGTGCCTGCCTGCGTGCATGTGTGCATGTGTGTGTGTGCGTGCGTTCGTACTTGTGCATGTGCATGTGTGTGTGCGTGCGTTCGTACTTGCGCATGTGTGTGTGCGCATCGCGCGTGCGTATGTGTGTATGTGTGTATCACACTGCAGAATATGCGTGAACATGCTCAGTGCATGGTCAGACCTACAATGTACATGGCAGGCTTGTGTATAAAACAATCTAGTCCACCTCCGACTCCTCCGCCATAGTTTCACGCATCGCACTAGCTACCAAGTCTGCCAAAGGCCAAAACAAAATATAGGTGTGGTTACGGTTTCCCGACCGACCCGATTTATTCCCAGCAACCCTAAACATTTTATTGTCAATTTTCTTTAAAGTCAAAAAATTCATTAATTAATTAAATTAAATTTAAAAAAAATGAATTGGACAGTTTTTGCTTCAAAAGCCACAATGCACATCCTTCGGACATGGTTCGTAAATAAAATATTTCAAGAAAATAAAATGTTTTCCCTACCTACCTACCCTATTTTTTTTCGGCATGTAACGGTAACCACACATATATTTTGTTTTGGCCTAAACATCAACGGCAGGACAAGCGCACTCACTAGGCTCTGCAGTCCTCAACCGGTTACTCTTGCGGCTGACCTCCGTATCCGAACTGAATCCACCTCCCCCGCCTCCGTGCCATCTCTTGTCTCCATCTGCCAACAGCAAAACGGGACGTCGTAACCGCCCTCCGCCTCCGGAACTGACCGACTCACCGTAAAACAGAGAGCACGACACGAACCGCAAGCAAAACCTCCCATCTTCCGTCATTACCTCCCTGCTGCAGTAAGTGCTCACATGCGCATGCAGTGCTGTAGGCATGAAGTGGGCGGAAGGAGGCAAGAGGACGAGCGAGCAGCGTGCAACAATAATGGCCGATCTACGCCGCGCTGACGTCCGTCGCCGTGAGCGACGCACGTTGCCTTAACGAACGAGAGCAGTTTACGTTACGACATCATCGAGTGAGAGAACAATCATCCGCACGGGGAATGCGTACAGCATGCAGACAGAGCGCGCCCTCTGCTCCTCGACGGCTTTGTGTTTTGTTGCTCCGTGGCGACACTCGTTTGCAGATTTGCATTCGCCTCAGCACGCAAAATGCTCACGATCCTTCTCTCTCCCTCGGTTCCTAACCCATCACAGTGTTGCTCTGGTATCTGATAAATGAGACTTGGCCGCCGTGTTGATTTTTTCATCCGCCTTGCTGCAAATTCTAGGCTCCCCCAAACCGTTATCCGGCTGCTGGCACTTTCCTGCCCCTGATTCTCCTCCTATGCCCCCTACCCAGCATTAATCAGTGCTGATACACGTTGAAGCAAACACCGCAAGCATGTGGCGACTCACTTTCGGCATCCTCGCTTATAATTTTCATCCAGGGGTAACACTTCTATCACAAACCTTTGCTTTTGTCAGCCTTCTCCCGCGCCCCTTTTGCCCTGTCCTTGTCTACAGGCGAAGTTGCCGGCTCTGCTCGCTTAGATACAAGAGCACTGGCCGATTCGCATTTCCTGAGGGAAGGTGCGGTCCCTGCTACCACCACAACAGGACCAGGAACTGTGCTGTCACCTACAGGCAATGGCATTAAGCTTTCACGCACAGTGTGCAGAGTGCAATAAAAGATTCCATCATTTTCGAGTTAACCAATGGAACCATGGGCGATTCAGGAGCGCGTTCTGAATATTCCCCTTGCACAAAAAATGATGGAACGTTTTTCTAACAGCCCTTTACCACGACAGCCATGCTCAACAAACAAGCACATTAGCACCCTAGAGAAACTATACCAAACATATAACAGTACTGATACGACAACAACATGGCCCCAAACACATTTCGGCACCCGTTTCTATAACAGCTGTGAGGTGAATACAAATACTCAATTAAAAGCCCTACTGTGTGCTGGCTGTGATGCAAGCCACGTGGGAATACACTTCCATGTACGAACCCATCGAACATTCATCCCATAAATACCTCCATTGCAATCCTCCGGCGGTGCTGCAAACGGCTGAGGGCACTTTGGAGGTGTGCGGCTCACTGAAAAGTGATCAAGAAGTCTGGTTGCAGATTGCAGATTGACAGGTTAATTTTGTCTACAAACATTAACATTACACTTTTTCTCCCTAATATGCTATACATCTACCTCCTCCTCTCCCCCTAGTTCACCTCTAACATGTTCTTATCTTCATCTTTAACCTCCTCTCCACTGTCTTCATACTAATAATATGCTCACACTTTTACAATCTCCCTCCTTCCCTACATCATACTCTTGCACGTACACTTCTTCAACGTCCCTTGCCCTTATCTCCAATCCTGCACTTTCGTACGTCATCCACCTCTGTCTCTTTGTCTCCACCTTACTCCTGCACCCTCACACGTCTTCCACCTCAGGGGTGAGGGTGAAGAGTGAAGGGCAAGGGCGGTGTATGAAGGGTGAGAGCAGGGTAGGGTGAAGAGGGAAGGGAAGGGGTGGCAGTGAAGTGGAGAGTGCAGGGTAGGGTAGAAGAGGAAGGGAAGGGGGGTGAATGAGTGTGAGAGTGGCAGGGTAGGGTGAAGAAGGTAAGGGAAGCGTGGATTAAGTGTGAGAGTGGCAGGGGTAAGGGGTGGATGAGGATAGGGAAGGGGGGTGGACTGAAGGTGTGAGGTGCAAGGGGTAAGGGTGGAGCCAAAGGGAGAGGGTGGATAAGTGCGACGAGTGCAAGGTAGGGTCGGAGAGAGGGAAAGGGAAGGGTGGATCACGTGTGAGAGGTGTCAGGGGGGTAGGGTGGAGAGGGCAAAGGGGAAGGGGGTGGATTGAAGGGTGTGAAAGTGGCAGGGGCGTAGCGTGGTGGACCGGAAGGGAAGGGGTGGCTGAAGTGTGAGAGTGCAGGGGTAGGGCGTGGAGAGGAAGGCGAAAGAACGGGGGGTGGATGAGAGTGTGAGACGTCAGGCGTCAGGGGAGATCGACCGGAACGGAAGTAGGGGTGGATAGAAGTGCGAGAGGTGCAAGGGTAGGTGGAGAGGAGGAGATAGTGGGTGCGAATGAAGCTGGAAAGAAGTGCAAGGTATGGTGGAGAGCAAGGGAATGGGGGTGAGTAAGTGTGGAGACGTGCAGGGGTAGGGTGAGACGAGGAAGGGAAGGGGGTGATGAAGTGTGGAGGGCAGGGGTAGAGGTGAAAGGGAAGGGAAGGGGGTGGATGAAGTTGTGAGAGGTGGGCAGGGTAAGGGTGACAGAGGAAAGGGAAGGGGGTGGATGAAGATGTGCAGAGTGCAGGGGGTAGGCTGAAAAATAGGAAGGAAGGGGTGGATAAGTGTGAGAGTGGAGGGTAGGTGAGATGGAGGGAAGGGGGTAGGAATGAAGTGTGGAGAGTGCACGGGTAACGTGAAGAGAAGGGAAGGGGTGGAATGAAGCTGTGGAGGAGTGCGGAAGGGGTAAGGTGAAGAGGGAAGGGGAAGGCGGTGGAGTGAGAGTGTGAGAGTGCAAGGGGTAGGGTGAAGAAGGAGAGGGAAGGGTGGATGAAGTCGGGTGCAGAGGTGCAGGGGTAAGGGTGGAGAGGGATAGGAAGGGGTGGATGAAGTGTCGAGAGTGCAAGGGGTAGGGGTGGAGAGGAAGGGGAAAGGGGGTGATGAAGTGTGAGAGTGCAGGGTAGGGTGGAGAGGAAGGGGAAAGGGGGTGATGAAGTGTTCGAGAGTGCAGGGGTAAGTGTGAAGAGAAGGAGAGAGGTGGATGAAGGTGTGACGAGTGCAGGGGTCAGGGTGAGAGGAAGGGAAGGGGGTGGATGAGTGTGAGAGTGCAAGGGGTAGGGTGAAGAGGAAGCGGAAGGGCGGTGATGAGAGTGTGATAGTGCAGGGTAGGGTGGAGAGAAGGGTAAAGGGGTGAATGAATGTGTGAAGCGATGGCAGTCGGGTGAGAGAGGAAGGGAAGGGGGTGATGAAGGTGTGCAGGAGTGCACGGGGTAGAGTGAAGGAGGAAGGGAAGAGGGGTGGATGAAGTGTGAGAGGTGCGAGGGGTAGGGGTGAAGAGGCAGGGAAAGGGGGTGATGAGAGTGTGAAGTGCAGGGGTAGGTGAAGAGGCAAGGGAAGGGGGTAGAATGAAGGTGTGAGAGTCGCGAGGGTGAAGGGGGAGCAGGAAGGGAAGGGGGGTATGAAAGTGTGGAATGAGTGCAGGGTAGGGCGTGGAAGGAGGGAAGGGAAGGGGTGGAGAAGGTGTGAGAGTGGCGGAGGGTAAGGAGTGGAAGAGGAAGGGCAGGGGGTGGAGTGAATGGTGAGAGTGAGCGAGGGTAGGCGTGAAAGAGGTAAGGGAAAGGGGGTGGAGTGAATGTTGAGAGTGCGAGGGCGTAGGTGAGGAGAGGGAAGGGAAGGGGGTAGATGGAAGTTGCGAAGAGTGAGGGGTAGGGTGAAGAAGGGAAAGGGAAGGGGTGGAGGGGTGAAGTTGTGAGAGTGCAGGGGTAGGGGTGGAGAGGGGAAGGGAAGAGTGATGAAGTGGTGAGAGTGCAGGGTAGGGGTAAGAGGAAGGGAGAGGGGTGGTGTGAAGTGTGAGAGGTGGCAGGGGTAGGGTGGTGGAGCGGAATCGGAAACGAAAGGAGAGAGGGGGGTGGAGTGAGAGTAGTGCAGACAGGTGCAGGGGTAGCGTGTTGAAGAGGAGGGAGATGAAAGGGGGAGATGAAGTCGTGAGAGTGCAGGAGGGTAAGGTTAAGAGAAAGGAAGGGGCGCGCGGTTGCTGATGGTGAGAGTAGGGAAGGGGTAGGGTTAATAGAGGGAGGAAGGGGTGGACTGACAGGTGAGAGTGGCAGGGGTAGGGCGGAGGAAGCGGGAAGGGGGTGATGAAGTGCGAGAGTGCAGGGGTACCGGTGAGAAGGGAGGGAAGGGGGCTGGATCGAAGGTGTGACCCGCCAGTAGCCAAGGGCGTAGGTGAAGCAGGACAGGGAAGGAGGGTGGATGAAGTCGCGATGGAAAGGTGAGGGTGGGGCGTGAGAAGAAAGGCGAGCCGGGAAGGGTGGATGAGGGTGTGAGAGTGGCAGGGGTAGGGGTGAGGACGACTCAAACAGGTGAGAGGAAGGGAAGGGGTGATGATGTGCGAGAGTGGCACGGTAAGGGTCGAAGGAAAGGAACGGGTGGATTGAAAAGTGCTGATGAGTGCAGGGGTAAGGGTGAAAGGAAGGGGAAGGGGTGAATGAGGCGCGGAGGCATCAGGGAAGAGTGCTCGAGGATGTGGGCTGGGAGGAAGAATAGGGGCGAGGACGTGAACAGGCGAAGGGTGTGGTGAGGAGGAGAGTGCATGAGGGTGTATAAGAGGAGGGGGGAGATGGTGAAGGCGGAAGGAGGGAGGGAGGGAAGGGGAGGGGCGGAAGGGGTGGGATGGGAAGTGCCCCGAGTGCAGGAGGGGTACGAGGTGAAGAAGCGAGAATGGGAGGGGTGGAGCATAGATGTAGAGAGTGCAGGGAAGTAGGGTTAGCGAAGGGAGAGAGGAAGGAAAGGGAGGTGGATGGAAGAGGTGTGAGAGTGCAAGGGTAAGAGAGGGTAGAGAGACAGCGGGGGGCAGACGGTCGGAGTAAGGGAATCCCGGAGAGAGAGTGGCAGTGAAGCAGGCGGGAATGGCAAGGGGAGTGCGGAGTGGCGGGAGGGGAAAGGGAAGAGGGAGGTAGGCGGGAGCGTGGGGCAGGAGGAAGGGACAGTGGAGAAGAGAGGGAAGGGGGTGGATCGCAAAGTGTGAAGAGTGACAAGTGTGGGGGGGCAGAAGAGACGGGGGGGAGTGGTTAGCGGTGGGGGAGTGGGGTGAGTACGAGAGAAGGGCGAGCGAGCTGGGGGAACGATTGGAGAGGCGGGGGATGAGAGAGGCCAGGGGTAGCGGAGGCGAGCGAGGAGAGGGTGGGATGGAGCAAGGCGAAAGGGGTGGTAGTTGAAGAGTGCAGGGGGTAGGGTGGGAGGAAGGTAGGAGGGATGGGCGCATGGAGACGATGTGAGAGTGGCAGGGAGTAGGAGACGGTGACGCGAGGGAGCGAGGCGAAGGGGTGACTGATGGTGTGAGAGATGCGCGCAGGGTAGGGCCAAGGAGGAAGGGAGGCGGTGGATGAAGTTGGGAGAGTGCCACGCGGGTAGGCGGCCAGAATGAAGAGGAAGCGGAAGGTGGGTGAAATGAAGTGCGAGAAGTCAGGGTAAGGGGTTGGAAACATCGGAAGGTAAGGAAGGGGGCTGATGAAGTGTGAGAGTGCAGCGGGCCAAGCTAGGGGTGGCGAGAAGGGAAGGGGTGGATAAAGTGTAGAGAAGTGGCAGGGGTAGGGGCGAAGGAGGACGAGGAAGCAGGGTGGATGGGAAGCTGTGGAGTGCAAGGTAGGTATGTGGAGAAGAAATGGAAATAGATGGCACGAAGACAGTGTACGCGAGGTGCAGGATAATAGGGTGAGACAAGGAGACAGAAGCGTGGATGACAGTATGAAAGTGCAGGCATTGGATATAAGGGCACGGGCAAGACGTGTGAACGAAGGTGTCACGTGGCAAGATTACGACTCGAGTAAGGGAAGCCCGACGCGGCCCCGCCGCGAGGCGAGGATTGTAAAGGAGTGTGTTGCTATGAATAGGCAGCTGAAGTCAGGTGGAGAAGGAGGTTAAAGGGATGAAGTATAGAACATGTTACGGAAGAGTGCAACTCGGGCGAGGCGAGTAGCAAAGCGGGCGTTCAGGAAGTTGTATAAGGCTATGTGATTGGGAGAAAAAGGGTAATTACATGAGTTTAGACAAGAATTAACACTCACCCGCGGTTGAAATCTGTCCAATCGGGTGCGATGCAATCGCAAACCAGCACAGTCTTGAATGCCCGATCTTTGCAAGCTGTGCACGCAGCCGGCACGA
>NW_014577061.1:1229187-1256645 GCF_000485595.1 Priapulus caudatus | reverse complement strand
CACTTCATCCACCCCCTTCCCTTCCTCTCCACCCTACCCCTGCACTCTCACACTTCATCCACCCCCTTCCCTTCCCCTTCACCCTACCCCTGCACTCACGCTTCTTGTTCTTTGGCTGGAATGCCTCCCTGTAATCTTCCGGGTCTCTGATGTCGGCGACAGACTCCGTGTCGTCGTTGTCATCTGCTGTCGACGTCTCCTCGTCCGTCTCAACTTTCACCTCGCTGCAGCGGAAAACAAGAGAACGGTCACATGGCCGTGCAATTCTCAGCGCGCAGAAGCATGTTGGGAGAAACAGGAGAACACGAGCGCGTCACACCATCTGAGATGCCTGACCCCAGAAGCAGAACACATACCAGCCAGATACGTGTGTGAAAAAGAGATATGGACTGAGTCTACCGTACCCCCCCCGTGATCCCCCGTCCCCCAGGAAATTTGGATTACTGCTTACTGTTCCATGCCATGAAGCCACACGATTAGCAGCGCACCAATCACAGCGCTTACGTGACACGACACCTTTTCGGTTCTTAGAACTATGGCGAGAGTTCAACGATACGAGATGCAACACAGGGCTGTCTATCTGTGGGTTCAGGACAGTGAGACTGAGTCACCTGTCCTTGTTGCTCTGGGTGGGCGGTCTACCAGTGTAGGACTTCCTATGATGAACGGTGGGTATTGCGATGGGCTTGCTCGTAGAGTTGAGGTCCAGTGGCGCCACCACATTGTTGTTCTCGGCAGCCGATGTCGGTGTGACGAAGGCCTGACTAGGCGCAAACGGGTGACAACGCTGGAACACAGAACATCCCACTGTAAGCTTCAATACATCCCCACTGTAGGGCCAGGGTACAGCAGATTCTATCATGAAAGCAAGGCGGGTAGTAAAACAGCATGAATGCAAGCTGCTATTGACATGTGTGTAATCAGGTTGTTTAGTACATGTATGTTTTGACGTTTATAAATCTCTTTTGTGTCATGTCTCTGTTAAAAATGTATTTTAAACAACATATTTTAGTTCATTACTAGTTGACTGAATCATTCATTAAATTTCATAACGAATCTTAACTCCAAAACTCACTTAACTTATATTAGAAACACATTTGAATGATTGATAAACAACTGATTGTAAACACTTGGTAAAATTTAGTTGCTTCTCATTGGTAATGTGCTTACCTTTACATCAACAACATAAACAAGAACATTTGTTTGATTGAATGAAGCACCAATCTGAAACAAAATGTAAAAGAAATTAAGTGGGAAGAACAATGTCATTCACACGCTCTTGGCAATAATTCACCATGACATACTGTAGGAGTTTCAGATTTTTATGTACGAAAAAACTGTTATATGTAAAAATGGAATAGCATGAATCTGTCATAGACAACAAGCTTTTGCCTCTTTCCACCACTACATCTATACTGCAGCACATGACAACTATTTAATTATATTCATTACTATAATTATAACTACATCAGAGCATAAATATTCATGACGTCAATGCTCGCATGGACAACAAACCTTATTAACTACCTTAACCACCTTATTAACTACCTTAACCACCTTATAAACCACTTATTAACCACCTTATTAAACGCCACCTTATTAACTACTATGATATACCAAACACATGAGGTGCATTACATTAAATAATTTGTCTAGCTATAATAAATCCCGGTCTCTGGTATTTGCCTAATGCCAGTGTGACACAGATGGCAGATCACGTTCTGTCAACACAGCTAAGCATACATGAAAACACGCACATTTTTGCTCAGCACACACCTACACAATAATGCACATGAGACTGCCCCCGTGTTTTCTTTCTAAATATTATATCAACATGCACATCACTGCCATTAAGCAATTGGCTGCCCAGATATAGTGTTACTGAGATAAGGGCATATATATATATATATATATATATATATATAATCTATATATATATATATATATTATATACAGAGAGAGAGAGAGAGAGAGAGAGAGAAAGATCATTATTTATTATGGCAATTCCTGGTAATTCACGGTAGTAAATTAAAATACAATATAATAGAAAGAGATGAATGACGTTAGCACAATTTCATTACAAGTTATTTTTATATTTTCCCGACTAATATAAAGTTGGGTGACACCTAACAAAACATCTGAAACAATACTCATTATGATGGAAGAACAATCATTTCAGAAAAAAATCGCTACACCTACACAACAAAGAATACACAGTTGTAGAGCCAGTGTCGACAATATATATATATATATGACTGGACGAACGTCAATAGCAGATGTATATATACAGCTTCCTATTGTGAGGCATTTTTCTATAAAGAATTTACATCATGTGCAACATCTACCCCCTGCTAGCAGCAATTTTAACAAGCAATGGTTGGTAGGGAGGCAGGCAGGCAGGCACATAGATACAGAGATGAGTTGGTACATAAGCTGCCACATGGGTACAAAGATGGGTTGGTGGGTGCTCAGTAACATTTTGCTATTCACTGTAGACATAGTATATATGCGATTACATGTAATTAACGTGTCTAAAGAGTTAAAACGCTTGTGAAATCACAGCGCATGGTCTCGAGAGTTCGACACTGCTACGACCAACAAGATTAAATCTAACCTAAACTTACAACCGCACCAGGGGGGGCACGCTAACGCACGAGGCAATGACTCGGTGCTCACCAGCTGGTTCTGAGCGATGGCAGCGTCAGCAACCTTGCCCCATCCCATCGCCAGCGAGTCGTAGCACCGCGCAGGCTCCCAGCCGTGCACCTTCAGCAGATCCTGCGAGCCGACAAACAGGCACTTTCCCTCCTGGTGGAAGAAGATCGTCCTAGAAACACAAACATATACGCGTGTGAGGCGATTCAGTGTCAAAGGCAGACTCGCTGAATAATGTGTAGACTGACTCTGCTAACACAACGAGAATCGACGTCTCGGGGAAGCAACCAAGGCTCAGCCACAGCTACTTCCAGAGTCTAAATTGATGCGTGATTTCACTCAGTGACATTCCCTGAATCTCTTCTATATCATGCAGCCAGTATTTACAGTGATACCACTTGGCTGTTGACACTGTGTGTGTGCATGTGTGCGAGTGCATGTGTCTGTGTGCGTGTGTGCAGGAGCGCATGTGTGTGAGATCCGTTATAACAACAATGGATTGCAAGCACTTCTTTGCAGGTGCTGTATCAGCAAATGGCAACCAAAATGTCATTTCCTGATTCGGGGTAGGCCTAATACTACAAATTGCTATCAACAGCGCGACAACTTTGCTTAATACATTGCACGATAAAAACTCAAAGTCAAAACATTCACACGTATATATGATGCAAGTATTCTAGTTCAAATATGAAAAAACTTAACATTGATCTAAAACCTTGAAGCCTATTATTATATGGCTTACAAACTGGTTTCTAATTGCCCTATATAATTTAAGAAAAGTGATCTGATCAGGTGATCATAGCTCATCCACTACAATATATTACGCTGCTTTAAATTTACCATTATATAACTTCTTGGACAGAACACATCAACAAGATAAGCAAGCACTAAACTATCATTATGTCTAGCCAACATCACATCCGCATGCTCTACTCATTTAAGATCTTCGACAATTTTTTTTAAAGAAAAACGCTCCTCAAGGGTATAGATCCAAGCGCGAGCATGGAGGAATGCATGCATCATTAATACGGCAATGCAATATTGTGCCAGGTACAGTGTAACACGATACTAAACCACCACGGCTGCACAATACCCAGCTTGCTTATTGATTACACACCAATAAAAGAATTAAGCTACCTGCGTCAAACCTATACGACTCGGAAGAAAAATTCCCTGCTTTGCAAAATTGACTGGTTTACGGACGACCGAGCAAAATTTCGCACAGCCGCTGAACATCAAATATTAAAAATACCATCAGCATTGCTATTTGAAGCACATACCCGACTGCGAGTACTGTCTTTTAAAAATATGACATTCTTCCCACCAATGTGCATGCTTGAGCTCTATACCTTGGAACACAACATGCTGTCTTAGTTATAAAGTTATCTTCACGAGGGCGGAATAATCGCGCAAACAATATCAGTAATTAAGCTATTAATATAATAGCAAGGTTTTCAGATGATCTCCTTTCTAGTCGCGCGCGTGCTAATAGGTTAATCGCGTGAGCAGCGCACGCACGTATATTGGCTCTACACTGCTGCCCACCGGAATGTATCACTGTCGAACACGCGTTGCTCTGGAAGAGACTTGTGACTTGCTCTAACTACCCCGCCTGGTACGCCGTTAACTACGCAATAGCGCACTAGATGTCGAGAGATCGCCTGCATTATTTAACGAGCAGTCGACTACTTTCATTAACAGTCTCTACTTAAAGTGTTGGCCGGCCACCGAATGCGCGGGAGCAGCATTTGATAAGTGCATCCCGGTGTGCGAGACAGGCTGGTGCCACGCAACACTGGACGTGTGATGCAAAGGCACTGTAGGCACTCCGTAACACATGGACTGATGCTGTGTCCCTGTAGCTTATCAAAACACCAATGTTACCCCTCGATCTCCAATCTCGGACAACTTTGATTATCTCAGTCTACAAAACTCCGTAGCTGCCCCATTGCATGGTTGCAAAAATGTTGTCGGAGACCAGAGGTTGAAGCTAACAGTAATTTTAGGTGCAAAAACTCTTCACGTTGCCTAAACGCACGCACGCACGCACGCACACACACACATCCTCCCCCCATCTTCCCTGTGCACAGACACAGCACACGCTACTAGTCGGAAGTCCCCTTACTAGACCATCGTATAGGCTGGCTAGGGGGTTGACAGTGAGGCCACCAGGCTTACCTGACAGGTGCAGAGTCACTATCTGTAGAACTAACCAGCTTGAATGTCTCCAGATCCCAAAATCTCACAGTTCTGCAAAAGAGAGAAGTGGTTCCGTTTAGGAGGCATCACCTAAGTACATACTGGCAAACATCTCGTGAAATCGTAATTAAACAAACCGGCCTTCACTACTTAAAAGCCATGTATTTGTGATTAATTGGGTAATCAATAGCACTTTAGTGACTCGATGTTGTACAATTGAATTAAACTGGTGATTTTTCAAGTAAAGAATGGCATCACACGGATATGTAACTGCATTACAGCCTGCAGTCTTTACAAATTGCAGACCAGCAACAGTTACAGAGGCATTCATCATGACTGCGATTCGGATCATTAATGTTGCAGACAGCCCACAAAAAAACCCTAATAGCATTGCTTGATGGTTTCATACGATAACAAGAATAATCACTTAATCACTTGATTCTGAAATATAAATAAGAGCCGCAGAGCGTCTGGGCTCATCTGAGGTCGGTTGCTACGGTTATAAACGTAACATTTAAGTCGTGCGTAGTGACACCTTTGTTCGGCGCAGATATGCAGATACGCAGTTGCGTACACATCATTTCAGAACTTCGTGCATTGCTGCATACATCCCAAGATCCCATTGTTGATACAAATCCGGTGCCTTGAAACCCTGTTTTATGCGTGGCATTGTGAACCCTAACCCTAGAGCTATTAAAAACAAGTGCCGGCCGAGAGCGACAGCGTCTCATCTACGTCTACTGCGGGTGACTCTGTGGTTAGAGTGTGATTCTCAGTAAACCCTGTCTAGTCCAAATTGTGATTCACATAACGCCGAAACAGTGGAAGGCTAGCGAGGATGGATCAGGAACCTTCTCAAACGAATGTTCGTTGGGACGTTATGGAAAGTTTGCACGAGATGGCGCTGTATGTTTAAGTTCTTCAGATTAAGATGGAAGTCCATCGCGAGGCGCCCGGGCTGGCCCGGCGGGGTGAGTTGCTAGCAACAACCTTTGCCAGACAGAATAGGTAGCATCTATCCAGTTACCTACGCAAGCCTAAGATTGAAATAGAGAGCTGCCA
The DNA here is from genome assembly GCF_000485595.1 of Priapulus caudatus. Taxonomy (NCBI): domain Eukaryota; kingdom Metazoa; phylum Priapulida; class Priapulimorpha; order Priapulimorphida; family Priapulidae; genus Priapulus; species Priapulus caudatus. The sequence goes on along the minus strand of NW_014577061.1, from coordinate 1,250,729 downwards.
CCTGTACTAATTAACTGCAGGCAAAACTACACGTAGTACCCACCACCACGGTCCACTTGGGCAGGTGTCCGCACTGGCAGTGTTCATACGTTACGATGTAACAGCTTTAGCTGGGGACATACAGAATGCCATGAGAGGATTGTGATGATCTCTGATGTGTTTAAGAGATAAACCTTCGTTCAACCAATTAGCTTTTGAAATTCACATGATGAACATTTAGCCTACGATACATCAGGCGATCGCGATGATTCTATAGCAACCCGGCCAGTCAAATTCAATTCTGAACAGTAAACAATATCCATGAACGCGCTAATCTTGAGGCGTCAAAAGGTTATCCGACACATACTCTTCGCATTCAGCAGAAAGTATTCATTGGTCCTTTTCTTTCAATAAAAGCCGCCGAATGGTGGGGTCATAATAATGCTAGGTCACCCGCTGAAACAAAAAATAGTTTTTCAAGGTTCGCTTTCAAAATCCCGGTCAGGGATCCATTCGCTGAGAAAATTTTAAAATCGTGCCTGTGAGGCCTAGTTACTCTGTTTGTTACCTGTGTTGACCTTCCAATTCTGGCCCACCGATTGATTTTCTTTTTCTGACCTTATTTGTGATCTTATTTAGTCGATCCGTTATCGTTATGTTCACCTTATTTCGCTTAGTGCGAGGCGTTCTAGATTGTGCCGGCAATCTCAGTGGGGCCTCCCTATACCTTAAAGGCGCATAAGATGGACCATTGAGTTAGCAATTTACGAATGCGTACAGTAACTGGCACCTTGTGTAGTCTAATAATGTACATATACCGTATAGCCAAACCGCCGTATTAGTTTGTCACATATCACCTGGCTGGTACTAAAGAATATCCAATTGAAATTCCTAGAAGGATCAAATAAATCGTGGTTGACAGTTTCAACCCCGCTACCGGCTATATACGGCCGAACCCGCGCGAGCTTGGTGTCATACGGTTATAGTGCACCGGACATTGTCGCACCGTATCTGGCCGTCAGTGATTTACGATCCTTGGTAGCTGAGTGCCCGCATGCGCCGTACGTTATGGTGTCTTTACTCTTGGATTACGGAATAAAAGAATATACGGAATTTCTTGAGATTCACACAACATATAATATTGTGGAAACTAGGCAAATAATTAAGCACTAGGCAAACAATGTACCCGGACAAAACAATTCGATCTTCAAACATCCTTAGCAACATGTGACGTCATCCGAACGGAAAAAATTTTTCCTTGTCCTCATTTTGTTTGGCAATAAAATTTAGCGTTGGCGCCAGCTATTAACAAAATTTACGCGATTCAATTAGACTATGTCTTATTTAGCAGTAGGATTAGTGGACAATACTAATACGCGTATTGGCTATAACTATGTACTTATTAACTACACAACGTGCCAGTTACTGTAGCATTCGTCAACTTGCATAATCGATGCGAAATATTATGCCTATTAACTTAGACGGAATGTATCCCCCTTCTTTTACACTCTTGACCTTTGACCTGTTGACCCCCCAGCTTTGACATCCCAACTCGCGTTTCGGATTATCCCCCCCCCCCACGTCCCGAAACATCTGTGACCGTACGTCTGATCGCGTTCAGATTTGTGCCCAATCTGTTGACGCACACGGACGGCACGGAGACGGACGATCATGCGATTTCTACAAGCTGCATCTGACTACGTCAGCATAAAGCTCAAAGTTAAAATAATTAATTGTTGCTAAAAACTATTTTGTTGTATAAAATTGTTCTAAAGTAAATCATGTATAATTTGCGTTAATTGAGAAAAATTTAGAGTAAATAAGATAAAGATAGAAAAATACAGAAACAGTAAAATAATACAAAAATCAGATGGGATTCCGATTCCAACGAGCCTGTTCAGCCGTGACGCTTAGTGCTGTACGCATTCGGCATCAGGCTTCATGAGTGCATGAATATGACAACACTGCTGACATCATTGAGCAGTTCAGGAATCCCATGTTTCAACCCTCCTCTTGAGGCGTCAAAAGTTATCAGAACACTTATCTCTTCTGCACCGGTCAGTGGACAAGCACATTTCATGGAATAAAGTGATAAAAATAGTAGTCAGCGCTGAAATTAAATATTTCTTTTACTCTGTGCATTAGACCATGTCATCAGAAAAATTTCGAACATCTACCTTCCCCCACTTGCCCTTTGACCTGTGACTCCAAGATCTCGCTCACTGCATGATGCGCGCGTTGCCTGCCCATCCACCACTATACACCGAATAGTAAGAGCAGTAGTCCGAGTGTTAGATTTGTGCGCAAATTTCCGTAATTTCCTCCTATACCTTAAGTTAGGGAAACCAGTCCCCCTCCATTTACACATCTTGACCTTTTACCCTTGGACCCCCAAATTGTATCTGAGTCCTTTTCACGATCACCCCCCCCCGACGTCCCGAATATCGTGACCGTACGTTGAGCGGTTAAGATTTGTGCCCAACTGTTGACGGACGCACGCACGCACGCACGATCATGCGATTCTACAAGCTGCATCTGACTACGTCAGATGAGCTAATTAAAAACTCGACACTCTTCTTATGATTTGCAACCCTGTCCTCTGGAAAACTTGTAGCAAATATCTCATGTTGACCACAAGTTCACAACACATACCCCTGCACTAACAGCAACCTAGAGGAGTTTATATTAGCATTTTTACCAGTACTATGATGGGGTTTCCAGTGAGGTAGACTTACGAGAATTATTTGATATCTAATGGAATACGCTCAGCAAAGCTTGCAGATGTTTGTGCTCAACACGTTAGATGGTCACATACGTTCTAGAGCAGTGGTTCTTAACCTTTTTGAGTCATGGACCCCTTTGGGAATCTAGTGAAAGCTACGGACCCTCCCCAGAAAAATGCACATAAAGACATGAACAATAATTTTTATGCACCTGGTTCACAAACCCCCTGAAGTCCATCCACGAACCCCAACGGGGTCCATGGACCACAGGTTAAGAACACCTGTTCTAGAGGAAGCTTACAATGTACAGTCGTCACTTTTAGGTCTCACTCATTCGCCTTTACTTTTCAGTATATTCACACAAAAATCGTATCTGTTATAACATGAATATAACTATACTTATAGAAGAGATATGTATAGATATATACTAAGATACGTTCATGGTTGTCGGTATAAACTGTTCACTCCGCCGTCCATACACTGCAATGTCTGTATACGCTATGGTTGTTAGTACCACATTTTTCTATCCACACATTGCAATGGCTGTACACGTTTACGTGTAGATATCCATATTAAAGCAGTACACGCATGAGCAATCATTTTCCAGTCAATAACCGTTGTTAGCTCTCGGGCAACAATAAATTTTGCCGCTTCTAGGTACAATGCGTGCTATAATGGTACTAAGTGTGCTAGCTATGAGAGGTCAGGCAGAATCGATCTAACACCCGTAGTAAGGCAAGCCCGTGCGTTGCGTGGAAAGTTAAACATTACCGCCCACATACATAAGACATCAATAGCTAATAATAATAATAAAAACGTAATATAAGCACCTAGACATCAATTGGCTTACTTGGGAGGGAGGACATTCCCTTACACAAGCATGAGATAGTTGCCCCAAGGAGAATGTATCTGTACGGATACGGAATTAATGTAAATCCACTTTAATTGTAAACTTTTTAATTTATAGCCAAAACCACTATGAACGTATGCTCGCTACAAGGGGTCGTGCATGTAAAATGTAAATATCATATTTATTGTATATAAACAAATTTATATTCACAGATACATATATACATATATACACCACCCATATAATTCACGATTGTATTTCTAGATAAATCGATATTTCTGCTTCATAAACCTCATTTAAAATACATAGGAGTCAAGGGGAAAAATCCCCTATGACACAGACTACACTCGTATGCCCTTCACTGGCTACAGCAGAATTACAGGCGCAGTCGGACAGGCAAGTGTGCCAGCGCGGGAGAGAGCCAGTTAGCGAACTTGGGTGGCTAGGCAACGGTTTATTATTTCCAAGCACGCATACCACGCTTACTTCCCGCAGCTCTCACGAAAACGAGGTTTGCTAGCTCCCGAACGGCTGCTACGACTGCGAGTGCTTGCCTAAAACAGGTGCGTTTTCCGAGCAAGTAAGGCTCATAGGGTCTATGTTCCCCCAGGGTACTGCCGGAACGTACGCTGGGTACGGTCCGCTATACTGGAACGTACCCTGGTAACTATCTGATATTGTTAGGGTTAGGGTTAGGGTTAGGGAGTAGGCGTAGGCGACTCCCTAGACTCGTTAGTGGAGTAGGCAAGGTACGGTCCGGCATATTAGATAGTACCAGCAGAGCATATAAATCACGTTGATTTATATGCTCTGGTACCAGGGTACGTTCCGGCAGTACCCTGGGGGACATAGACCCTCTCAGCGCAAGTAAGGTGGTGGCGGTGAGCGGACTTCACGATTGATTTTCCACGGTTCACCGACTTCAGCCGCACTAATTCATAACGTCCCTAGGGGCCATCAACGGTCGTCGGCGACCCCCCAACGACTCACGGAGTCCGTCTAGACTTCATCCTCGTTTATCATGTAACCGTCTATGCGCAATGCGTGATAAACCTCGTTTAACAGTTACACCCCGTCCAACGGAATTCCTTCCACCACAATGTACCTACAATGTAAGATACCTAGGTAAGACAGGGCATCTGTATTGCAGACATGCACGCTGGCAGATAGCTCTAGAAATATAGCCCTTCGCTCTGCCACAGGCCTCACTCCGCCACACTATAGCCCAGAGGCAGAGCGAAGAGCTATAGTTCTAGAGCTAGTTGGCGCTCATAGGGTTTATGTCCCCCAGGTTACTGCCGAAACGTACCCTGGGTACGGTTCGGTATACCAGAACGTACCCTGGTAACTATTTGATATGGTTAGGGTTAGGGTTAGGGTTAGGGTTAGGGTTAGGGTTAGGGTCAGGGTTAGGATTAGGGTTAGGGTTAGGGTTAGGGAGTAGGCGTAGGCGACTCCCTAGACTCGTTAGTGGAGTAGGCGAGGTACGGTCCGGCATATTAGATAGTACCAGGGTACGTTCCGGTATACCGGACCGTACCCAGAGTACGTTCCGGCAGTACCCTGGGGGACATAGACCCTCTCAGCCTAGCTGGCAGACTGCATGGGAAAACCCGAGCGCGAGATTTTCCGTAACTGATAGCTGCGGTGCGCATGTTTTCGGCCGAGTAGTGTGTTCCCTCGTATTTACTACACTCTGCTCTCGAATAGCCGATTAGTGGTTGACGACAGCTGTGTTTAGCGAGAAGTTTTTCTGTACATTTGCGGAAGAAAATGGATCAAAGTCCAACTACCCGGCATCCTGGAAACGTGCTACTATAAGATGAAACAGTAAAGAAAAAAGGGGGAAATATAGAGGAAGGTCACGATAAGAGTGAGAAAAAATGAAAAAGATCCGGAGTGCAGGATAGGAATAGAGGGCGAGAGAGGAAATGAAGGGAGAAATAGTAACGAAGATAACGACAGACAGAAATAAAGCAACCGAGAGAGAGGGAGGGGGCGTGAGAGAGGGTGAGAGAGGGGAGGAGAGAGGGAGAAGGAGCGGGAGATAGAGAAAAAGCAAATTCGATCACAAACCCAAACAGCTGCACCCCCATTTTCGCCATACTCTCACGCACCACATTTTACCACACAGAGCAGAGGTGGGGGTGTTCTTCCATCCAAAAACATTCATTTACCGTCAGTTGGCCAGGATTAGCAGCAGTGTACTGTACATCTTTCTATCAGCTTTTCAAAAGATTTCCTGCTACCATGACGCACCAATGTCAACAATCTTGTAAGCTAGGACTGGGGAAAAACATCGCGTTGCGTTAAGTGTTGGTTTTGTGCTTGCATAAAACCGCACCTGTCCTCATGCTTTACTCTGGGCACAGGTCGAATGAAAGGGCTGATAACGGTACATCTTAGAACCAACCTGCATGCCCCACTATCACCTATATCAAGGGGTGAATAATAATGACAAACTTGTGATTACTCACCCCTGCCTATTATGTTATCTTGTTCAGGCACGGTCTGCATATGTGCAGGAATCATGTGTTACATCACATACAGCAAAACGTAAGCTGTATCCCACAGCTCACAAACTAAACTCGAAACACACAAACACGTATGGATTTGGTGACATTGGTATTCTTTTCCTGAGGCAATACATCTAAGAAAGATCTTAGTGTGATCAGCCACGAACTAGGAAATGCAACCAGGTGTAGCCTAAGGCATTGCGTACAGAATTTACTGAATACCACCCCTTAATAGTTATAATAACTGCCCGGGCTGTATCCAGCCTGTGGTCAAGCTGTGACCAGTGTCTGGCCAATCTGGGATAACAACCTGTATGACGCCAGACTAAAGGCAAGGTGCAGCCACAGACACGGTTGGCTAAAAATCAATAAGCGACCATTCGGCAGGTCATTCATTCTAAACGCTTTTTCAAGCTGTCAAGTGGTCCCGTCCACAAGCACCGCAACCAAATTGGCGTTGAGCTAATGAATTCAGAAACAGAACTACAGTGATGGTTTATGATTAATTGATTAGGGTACCTAGTTCAAACACACAACTTCTGAAAACCACGAAATGGTGGTCAAGAGACAAATTCGCTATGTTCGAATATATATTCGACTATATTCGCGTGAATAAATTGATTTCACTGAGCATTGGTGGCCGTCAATAGTACAGCGGCCATGGCATATGACCATAGCAAACACTTGCACTAATCAATCTAATCACATCGTGCAACATTCATCACAACATTGGCAGTGTAGTTACTTTCTAGACACATGAAGGTATTACGGTGGAAAATCAGCCAATAAGCACTGGGACAGGTCAAGAATGTGATTGTTCTGCGGCGTATCCGTGCACTTGAATTTTTTATTCCTCGATGGAAAGGGTTAGAGCTTTTTGTAATTGTTAATTTCAGAAACTAGAATCCTTGTTGAATCTGACAGTATCAGGGTTCATAGTAGCAAGACACATGTTGAAATAAGGACTTATAAGACCCTTTCTGGAGGCCAAAATAAGACTTTTTACGCGATTTCTGATAGATCACCGACTATTAAAGTACACTAATAATATTTATATATACAATTGCACAGCAGATTTCGCCGAAATTCAACACAGAAAATGTTGAAAAATGGTCCTTTATGTAATAAGGACTATTAAGTACTTTTCTAAGATTTCACCAAAAATAATTATTAATAAGGGCCCTTATTTTATTTTTGGCAAAATAAGTACTTATAAGACTTTGAAAGACCCGCTACGAACCCTGAGTATGAATGGCTTGTCCGGTCTGCACTATTGGGGCTGCCGGGGATTTTTGCAAAGGAAGCCTACTTCTTCGCGTAAAATCTCATTGCAAAGTGGCCATTTCACGTGTGTGCCGGTAAAAGCTTGTCTACAGAAAAAATAATGGAAGAATTAACGTTAGAGTTAAAAATTAGAGTTAACAACATATAATGTGTCACTTACAATGTCAATTCAGAGGGTGGCAATGCGATTTCTCAAAAAAGCTTCTGCTGATTTATGGGAATTTTTTCGTATGTAAGGACGCCGATGCGAAATGATTTCCCACCATAATACCTGGAAATGAATCAGAGAACCATACGACTCGCGACTAATGAGAATCTCAACAATGCAGCTGTCGTGTGAGATTACCAGCGGTTCCACACATACAGGGTCAACCAACAATCAATACTATGAATAGAGAGTGCCATGCCGCTGCTACCCACCCTGACATTACCCAGGTGCACGTGTTTTCTCTTACACATACGCACCATTTCATTTTGCGCAGACCCTTAACATATGAAACTGTGCGTACGTACACCTGTACGTGTGTGAGTGTGTGAGTGTGTGCGTGCGTGTGTATATGTGGATGCATGTAGGTGGAGAAAGGATATTAGGGTTAATTACTCAATGCAAATACCTACACCTTCTGTACTAACAACCATCTCACACAGGATGTTTTTAACTATGCTCACTGCATAAATAGACTGGTTACATGGTACAACTACCAGAGTGCCACACAAAATCCCAGGAAATATAAAGCTGTAACAACTGCTTAGGAAGTAATCCCCCCCCCCACTACAGGGTTAACTACTTGACAGACATAACTACTTGACTGACATAACTACTTGACTGACATAACTACTTGACTGACATAACTACTTGACTGACATAACTACTTGACTGACATAACTACTTGATGCACTACTCCGCATTAGAGTTAACTACTTGATGTAAATACTTCAGTCACTTACACCTTCTGTACTAACAACTACTGGTTACTGGTACAACTACCAGAGTGCCACACAAAATCCCAGGAAAAATAAAGCTGTAACAACTGCTTAGGAAGTAATTCTCCCACTACACGCACACGCACGCACGCGCACGCACGCACGCACAGGCACAGGCACGCACGCACGCACGCACGCACGCACGCACGCACGCACGCACGCACACACGTACGCACCACTGCTGCAGTGGCAGTTGCTGCTGGCCATTCCAGTAGTCGTGTACTAAACTCACCTGTCAGCGCTGCCAGACGCAAGCAGGAACTCATTCGGATGGAACTCGACACAGTTAATGGCAGCCGTGTGCGCGCGGAAGTCGGTGAGCAGCTTTCCCGCTGTCAAGTCCCACAACTAACGAGGAGAGAAAGAGAGAGAGAGAGAGAGCACAACGGTGAGAGAAGAAGCTTCTTCGTCTCTAGAAGCTCCCACAAAAATGCAGCTCCGGTGTGTTCACGCAACGTCATGCAAACTTCACATCCCAACCAAGCTGAGCCTTGTTTGCTGCTCCGCCAATATCGCACACACACAGGGAGGGCGGTTCTACAATACTACTGAGATTTATAGACGTGTCAATAACTTGCAAGTATTGGTATATGCATATGAATGTAGCCACACCTTGACTAGGCTATCTTCGCCTGCAGATGCGAGCCAGCGTCCATCGGGGCTGAATCTCAAGCAGTTGACTGAATCAGTGTGGCCCTGATAACAAAATGTTCAATGCCTCAGACTCCTAACAGAGAGAATAAGATTTAGCACTACTGAACTTATGATACTATTTGAACCAGTTGTAATAGTTGTTCTGAACCTATCTAAATTCGATATCATCACTGTGAAAGCTTTAAAATGGCCATGTTTACATAACTTATTATCTAGCTAAGCAGCAACAAATACCATTCACCGTACCTACCTTATAAGTAAATATGCAGCCCTTCCGTCGTATGTCCCAAAGCTAAACATATTGAAACAAATATTATAGAATAATATATATCAATGATTTGATGGTACAGTGGTATTGCAATCAGAGTACAGACAGTAAGTTTTTCATCAAGAACTATCAGTCACTTGAACCAGTTTTGAAGTCACATGAATATGATTTCTCCAAGCCTGACCAAAAGGTCAGTCATTTAATTTTGCAATTTGCAAGAAAGTAGGATCTAGACACTATATATGCATACATGTTGATAATAGTTTACCTTGACATTTGTGTCTAAAGATCCTGATGCCACAAAATCTCCAAATGGATGAAAGTCCAGGCTCCGTATGTTAGCTTTGTGTCCCGTCAGTGTCCGCACAACTAACGAAAAAGGGGTATTATTAAAACCAAGGTCTATAATGAGTTTTTGCCAGTACTATATGATCAGCTTGGCATAAAACATTTAAACAGAACACACATCACGACATGGCACTGTGGTGTTCTCAGGCACTCCCAGTCTCACGTTTTCAAGTTCTGCCAATACATGTAAGTTCCAGTGGATTATATGTTATTATGTGCAAAAAACATTGATCTGCATGTGCCCCGTCCCAAAAAAGCATTGTTAAACATAGCAACATGTTCTAAGAGCTGACGCTTACAAGCAGCATTCCCAACGTTACCAAATTTTAAAACATTGACGCTTTTAGTGAAAATACTGAACAAGGTATTTTTGATAAAATAATGGAACTATAAGTATAATACTAATAGCCTTATGAAAATTTGAAGCCCAACTGTAAAAATAGGGTAAATTTAATTGTAAATTTTAATCTCGATTGCAAATGTGTCTGATAATTGCAATCAAACCCAGCTGGCCTACATAAAACTCTGACATGACAATGATGACACTTACTTTTAGCTGCCTCTAGGTCCCAGATCTTCAGGGCACCAGACATGGACCCAGCAATGACCATGCTGTCATCAGTACCACCAAACCGCACTGCCTCCACGGGTGTGGTATGTCCAGACAAACTCTAAATATATGGTTCAGTAAATGTCTATCAGAAGCTATGACAGCTTTGATAATAACCGTGAGTCTTATTACACGACATTGCAAAACCAATGAGTGCATTTGAATCACTACTAGTTATACGCATAAAACAAATTTATTATGCAACACAAGGCACCCCTGGCAAAGTTACTTTGGGCCTAAATTATTGACTGGTTGATGGTTGATTGGTGGTGCATGTACTTGATATAAAGCATATACTGGTAATGCCAATTATTTCTATCACCTTACAAAAGACAGTCTGGCACTATAAAGCATATTACTTAGTTTAAGCTTACCATTATGCATGTTGGCTTGCCCACAAGCCAAAGATTTACTTTTTTATCATCACCACCTGAGACGATCACACGACCTGACTTGTGACCGAGTGCCAGGCAGTTCACATTGCCTGCATGTGCTACATATTCCTCTGCAATATAGGCAATTATTGTGTTAACAGTATCACTTATGTAATCACATAAACACAAACTGGCATATCTTCCACAACTAGTTTTGGTTAAATCAGGCTTCAATTATTAATGAATGAATTTAATTACTAAGTAACATCTTTGGTCGATCAATATTAATTAGACTCAAATAAACTATATTTACTAACATCACTGCTTTGTGTTGCTCTCCCTGTAATGACATATATATATATATGCATTTTTGATATTTAGTTTTTTACACATAAGTGCTCATGAATATATATAGCACTAACCTAGTTTGGTAATCGTACAAAAATGAAACTGAAAGTGCAAGCTATCATGTTAAGGTCACCATAAAGGCATAAACCATAATCACCATAAAAGATTGCATAAGAAACAAAATCAACAATAACAAATATAGACATTTTTAAGGTACGTTTTAGTTGTTTTTCACAGATGTTATTATACAGGACCAAAACTATTAGACATATAAATCTTTTTTAACTGAAAATAATGTAAATGTTGGAATAAAGCTAGCTTATCATCACTTGCATATTAAAATAAAGACAGTATATTCCACCATATTTCCTTAGTAGCACTACATGGATTTACAACAAATGAAGTGTGCACCGGAACTTGGATCCGGCCAGAACTATCCGGCCAGATCCACAATTTTCTAGAGTTCCGGTTCCGGCCGGAACCCTTCAGGAACAGTCGGCCGGAACCGGAACTTTTTCCTAATTTCATTTCTGCTACAAGCGTCATCAAGATCAAAAGATCAGTCACTGAATGTAGTTGAGAGTTAATAGAATCAACTTGCTGACAATATAGTGTTAACAACTTCACACTTTTCTGCCCAAAAAACGCTTGCCATTTAAACATCGGCTAACTAACTGAACTAAACCTAACTGATGTTAGGCGATTCACGAGATTTTCTTTTAAAATCAAATACTCTTCAGGCTTCTCCCTACGTTGCGCAAACCGGGCGCGCCCGCCCTGTTTGGGAAAATCCCCCCCCCCCGTTTCAATCGTTGCGCCACGTTTAAATTATTTCCGCCCCAATAAAAAAAAAAAATTGGGAAATGACTACATGAGGAACAGGCTGAGTGAGTCAGCTTTGGAGGCGTTGCTGCTACTGGCAATTGAGGAGCCACCTCGGCAAGAATTCTCATTCGACCCACTGGCAGCAAGAACAAGTCCGCACCTGCAGCTCAGGGCTCGAATTAACCGACGGCACCGACGGCAATTGCAGTCGGTGCCCCTATCAATCGCCGTACTGCCCCTGAAAATCCAACCTGACCGACGGCAGTCACCTGCCTTACCCTTTTGTGTAATTGCCGTCCGTGCCCTTTAATATACTGCCCTAGTTTCGTTTTTAGTCGAGTCAACATAACACGTGCGCGTGCGTGCTGTAGTTGCAATGATGAGTTTAAAACCGATAGTCGCAGGAGGGAATAATAACATAATTATTCGCTCCTGATAACGGGCATGTAAAATTTCCTGTTACTGTACTTCCATTAGCAGAGGGGGGTACAGGCGTCGATGTTACAGTGTAAGCTTACATGGGGGCATATTGTTTTGTACATTAAAAGCAAGACGATGTTGATGTACTAATTTGTTATGAGTTTTCCTTTATTTTACAAAAGTGCCTTTGTGCCCTTCTCAAATTTTGAGAGTTGCCTTGGTGCCTTGTATAATTGCCTCTGTGCCCTTCCATTTTAGAGAAAATTCAAGGCAATTTCCCACATGCCTTAAAAAAATTGCCTTGCCCTTCTCGTCGCTTAATTCGAGCCCTGCTGCAGCTACAGCACACACGCATCTATTGACTATATATAACAACGTTATATATAGTTGTTATAGTAGTTATAGTTGTTACAGTAGCTATAGTTGTTATAGTAGTTATATATAACTATATATAATGTTGTTATATATAGTCAATAGATGCGTGTGTTGTAGCTGCAGGTGCGGACTTGTTCTTGCTGCCAGTGATTCGACCAGGCCCCCGGACCCCCATAGTTTCCCCTCCCCCTCCCCTCCCCCCTCCCCCCCTGTTTCAATTTCATCCTGGGGAGAACCCTGCTCTTAAAGCCACAGAAATGGTATCTCTCTGTTAGTTGAAAATAACCGATCAAAACCAGGATACTGCAACATGCAGATTTTGCCACAGAATTCGCTTGCAAATAAGATCCCAGAATTATGCACTGTAAGCAGCTGATTCATACACAGGTCTAACAACCATCCTGTAATTAAAACTTTGAGCATTGTCCTACTTGTCTGAGTGATGTGCCATTGTGCCTGCTAATAATATTTCGTTCAGGCCAAGTGAGTTTGCGCAATACTGGGCCAAAATTGTCAAGTTTATTCCCAGCTTAAGTTCCGGTTCCGGCCAGGTAGTTCCGGCCAGAACTTTTTTCAAGTTCCGGCTGGTTCCGGTTCCGGCCGGAACTTAAAAAAATGGATCCGGTGCACCCCTATAAGTTACTTATAGATTAGAACAATAACATCGACATTTTGACTGTTACCAGCAATTAGAATATCTGCAATTAGAATCGCAACAACAATTTCTAAAAATATGCTTTTAGCCCGCACATGCACACGCATGTGCACATGTATGCACTATGAACACACAATGAGAGAGGGGCAATAATTCACAGCTGCGAGGAGTGTGGTGAGTGGGATAAATGGGTACACTACGTGACTCAGTAGTACTTACAGTACACTAGGCAAGTTAGGTAAATCGGTTTTAGCTAGGTTAGGCGCTTATCTGAGGTAAATTAAGATTTGGATACAGTAGTCAGTACCATTTGTACAGCTACAAGTGCACACACCAAGGGCACCAAAATTACATTACTGGCACTGCCACTGGCACTGCCACTGGCACTACTAGTAAACAGGCTCTCGGAACATGTCAATCATAAAATGATGGTAAATAAACATGAAATGTATTTAATACCAAAGTTTTAATGTTTCTCAACTATGTATCGCCTATATTACTAATAATTTCCTGTAAATGTCGTTCAAATGCTCCTCTGCAACACACAAGTACACACTGCTGTGCACAAACAACAAAATTAGAGAGCAGGTGGGAAATCGTGAGCGAAAAATTCGCATGACGCTCGCTTCGTTTCACACAATCACAGCACAAATACACAATTAACAGTCTCCATTATGCGTAGGTAAACGTTCACTTGTTCAAAATTTTATTTTGCCAACCGGTACTGCACACTTTACCAAGAGATAACTAATAAAATTCCCGAGAAAAACTCCCACTCCGTCAAAATGTAAAAGGGAGCAAGTACATAAGTAATGGCGCTGCATTGCATTCTGGGTTCAAGCGTCCCTGCTTCCGAACTCCATTTCGAGGCCTACAAGATCAAGCTAGCATGTGTGTGGGAATCACGCCACACACGCTAGGTTCATTGGCCAAAACGATCGAGTAGCGCGATTACGGAGTGTCGGATGATTAACAAGCACTTACTTCAATTTACATTTTAGCCAAGTGGGAGTTTTCCGCATTAATTTACCAGATATCTAAGCAAAGTGTGCCATACCAGTTGACAAAATTAAATTTCGAACAAGTAAACATTTAGCTACACATAGGTACCAGAATGCAGGCTGTTAGTTTTGTATTTGTGCTGTGATTGTGTGAAACGAAGCGAGCGTCGTGCGAATTTCTCAGTCATGTTATCTCACCTGCTCTATAATTTTGCTGTTTCAATGTTTGAGTCCAGCAGCGTGCATACGGTGTACTTACGAGTTATGTGTTGCAGAGGAGCATTTGAATGGCATTTACAGGAAATTATCAGTAATAACAAGCGAAAGAGAGTAGAGAAATATTAAGACTTTGGTAGTAAATATATTTCGTGTTTATTTACCATCATTTTATTATTGAAACGTAACAAACGTTCCAATTAACTTATTAAGTCACAAAGGTGCAAATCCACTTTAGGCACCTTAGGTATCACGAAGTGATGCACAGATTTCTGTGTATCATCAACTGATGCACAGACTTTCCGTATATCAAGGAATGATGCAAAAACCCCAACCCTAACCCTAACCACTGTAACCAGTAACCCTAACCTAAACCGACCAGGCTCTCCGACTGTTACACGTCGTAGGAGCCTGACACCCTTCCATACGAAATGCCTGTAGCTAGCTTAAAACAAACTCGCAGATTTCGTAAAATTTCCGTAAATAAAATAATGCAGTTATCACATTTGACCTCACCTGTTACATGTTTGCAACTATCGCATCACTTCTTAATTACTATTTCACTCGAAATACACGTCTAATAAGAGAATTTCGAACAGCATTCATACTATTTGAACGTTTTAAAACGCCATACTGGGATGCTTTATGCTCTTTTTGTACTGTTTTGCCATGTATATTTTCGTTACGTATAATGGGATATCTATGGGAAAATGGCGGTGTTTTTTTTAGTTTTATCTTATCAATTTATAAATAATTACTCGGCTGACACGTAAATACATGCTTAGTAGTAGCGCACATATAATAAATTGAGGCGTGGAAGTACAGAGAAAGCGGTAACAATCATAAAAAGTCATAATTTTACGTTTAATAGCAGGCGCACGTCATGACCGAACAATATTCTAATGCGTCGGCTGTGACCTCTCGCCAACGTAGTGTTAAGCGAGAAGGGAACTTGTGGCTAACCCTAACCTTAACACACACTGTGACACAGTGTCACCCTTCGTGATACCTAAGCCTGGCTAAGGTTATACTTTATGACTTAGGGTTAGGGTTAGGGTTTTTGCATCATTCCTTGATATACGGAAAGTCTGTGCATCAGTTGATGATACCCAGAAATCTGTGCATCACTTCGTGATACTTAAGGCTAAGGCTAAGGTGCCTAGTATTAGTAGTAAGTGGATTTGCGCCAGTCACAAATGCCAGTCAGTGCCGTGGTTACAGGCCATAGTACTTACGAAGTTTCCAAGCACGTTTTGTGCCGGTCCTCGGCATAGACATTGTGAATGTCAAAGGAGGTACGAATAGTGTGAACCATCAGCTATAGCCGAGAGGCATGGCGTCTTCCTGATAATTTATAATCTTTTAGAAGACACCGGAGAAGTCCCGAGGCAGTAACAGATATCATTGCCGATCATTGCCAGGTATTCAACTTGAAACTTGAATACTGTCTGTGGCACGGACAACCACAGTTTCACGCTAACCATTAAGCGGGGAATCCGCTATATTTTCATGAACATATCAATCAGCAACAAAATCTTTTAAATTTGTGATAAATAATAAAATTAAATAGTAATGTTTACTGTATCACAAAATTCAAAGAAGTTAGCTTCCTCGTTCCATGTTCCTAGTTCGCCTTTTCATTGGCGCGGAATTCTCGTACATATCGGATAGTGTGTATTTCTAGCTTTTTTAGTACAAGCAATTTTGATAAAGATTTTGTAGTCATATAAAAATAAATCATAGTATACACATATATATAATATTACTCTTATAAAACAATACTTTAAAATGTTATTATTATAAAAATAACTTTTAAAAGGCTTTATTTATACATCCATTACATTCTTTCGTCCAAACTAAAAGTACGTCATGTTTCCATACAGCTTTAGACTTCAAAAAGTATACGGCTCAATATTAATCAAGACCAGTAATATTAATAAATATTTAAATATTTATTTTATAAGTAATATAATGCACTGATAGGAATAAATTTACTATTATTAGAAACTAGGCCATAATTTTCTGGAAATCCGGTTCCAGTTACAGTATTATGGAGGTCGAAGGGCGAAAACGTGTGTGGAGAATCATGTCAGACGTTGTGAAGGTCCCGATTTAGCTTGTTATTGTTATTGTAGAAGAACGACGGTCATGATTTCTTTAAAAACGGTCAGAAAGCATTATGCCAGCGAGCTTTTCTCTGGCAGAATCTTCAAGCGTGTCATTTACGTGCAGGGTCAAAGCCCAGACCCAAAAACAAGAGAATACTTTTATTACATCGATCACCAGGGTCAGGTATGGACTATTACAGTATTACTATTACTAGTATTAGTATTAGTATTATAATATTATAGATATATCATCTAATCTATGGTTGCTGCCTCATTTTCTTTTTCACTTTCTTTATCTAGTACTACTACTAGTAGTAGTACTAGAGAAGTAGGTCATGAAGATTTCACTCGGTTCTCTAAAAATATGCATGTCGACGGCGATCAGCATGCCTCTAATACTAGCATTAGTTTACTACTACTAGATCAAGTAATACACCAATGGCAATACTAGTATTTTGGTGTACTGTGTTACACAGTACACTCAGGCGCGGATTTAGGCCGGTTTGCACCGGTTTCCAGAAACCGGTCACAGGCCTCAAAATTCACCAGAATGCACCAAATATAGCCTAATTTTTAAAAAATTCCCGGGGAGGCATTCCCCCAGACCCCCCAGCTGCAGAAGAACATATGGAAACTGGTCACCCGAACCCTCTGGATCCGCCCCTGACACTGTACAGACAGACTCAGAGTGACACAGTCTCACAGAGCCTGAGGCATAGCCACACGTACTACCATACAAGTTATAATGTTTAAAATAATTTATGTACTATATATAGCATATTGCTAGCTATTCCACGTGTGTGCGGTTAAGATCGATACTCTTCTACAAGTACAAGTTGGTCTAACCACGATGTACACCACTGCACAAACTATCAAAAATATTAAGTTTGGTGGGAAATCAGTGCCAAATTCTCAAACTGCTCGCTTTGTTTTAAACTATTAGAATAGGAGCACATCATCAATTGCTTACATCTTGCTATCTGCACGTGCATATAGGCAATTGTTTATATTTACAAATTATTACCCTTTCATTTGGGTAGAACTTGATTACACAAAGAGATAGAAAAATCTTGTGATAAAATCTACACTATAGAAATGTAAATAAACTTATTTAATTGCTAGTTACCATCTGAAAATCACTGTCAGTGCTACTAAATTTTGTGGCCAATTGTAGCTGTGTGTATGGCACCATTTTTATGCAAGTCCCACTGACTGGTATGGGGAGCTGAGTGACGGTGCTTCTCTTGGATGGAAGCTGGGCACAGTTATACCAGAATGCAGTGCACCACTATAATACTCATACTAACCAATAATTGCTTCTGTTTCATTGCCAGAAATTTTAAACTTTTCGCAGGATTTTACTAGATTTCTCTATGTTATTAAGTTATGCCCGAGTGTAAGGGTGATAATTAGAACAAGTGTATACTTGGCTGTGAACAGATATTAAGATCAAGGTGATTGGTTGTGTATTTGTACTGTGCTAGTTCGAAATGAAGTGAGCAGTTTGTGAATTTGACGCTTACGCTTTCACACCTCTAGATTGGTGTGAATGTACCTTTTCATCTTAGGTTTAGATGGAATGTTGCTTAAAATTAAATGGTTTAAAAGTTATTGTTTGCTTTTTATCTCTAGTTATTCTTGGATGATACAAAGATCAAGAATTTTACTTCATGCTTTAAAGGTATGATAACAATTGTAAAGATGTGTTTGTTCATATAATAAATTATTGAACTGTAGTAGGCATTGAAAGTAAGAAAGTCTGCTGCTTCTCTTTCTGAAAAGTGACAGCTAAAATCTAATGTTTTTTGGGTAAAATGATTTACAAGTTGCATAACAGCTGAATTGCTGCATCTGAATTGCTGCATCTGAATGGGCTTATATTTGCCAAATTTTCTACTGGCGAAAGTGCATAGTTTCTAACAGTACATAGACGATCACTACATGTTCATTATGTATAATATTGGTCTGATTTGATTAACCTATAAAAAAGCCACTACATATTTGCATATAAATTTAATTGAAAGCAATGGCAATATGCCAATAATCCTGTAAACCAAATGTGTACTGTGACTACTGTGTGAGTGCTGTGAACAAGGTAGTTGCTTGTTTATGGCAGTTTATGAAACCCAATAGTTCTCATGTAAAAAAATGTATAGAATTTAGAAAGAAAACAGTAATTTTGTAACTAGCTGTATTGTTCATATATAGGTGGTAGTTTCTGTAAATGTTAGAAAAAATCTAGAATGCACTGGCTGAATTTGCAGGTCCCGTTTTAAAATCTATTCCAGAAGCAGCACTGCCACAGCATTTACCACTTTTTCTCTCCCTTCCTTACAGACAAGGCGTTCCTGTCCTTCTTCTTCAAACGACTGCGGCTGAACACGACAGAGCGCTACCGGGAATTCCCTTACCTCTCGCTCTGTGGCCGAGAGCGCAACTTTGTGCACTGCGACGATCGGCCGATCGTCTACACGCAAATTGTTGAGAAGCGGAGCGTCGACGGCGCCACGGCGCACCTGCTCATCTACAATAACGGCGGGCCGACGATGTCGGTCGAGTTTGAGCCGCAGAAGCTGTGCATGCTGCCGAGGAGCGGGCGGGTGTACTACCCCGCTCGTGGCAAAGTCGGAGACATCGGGCTCGTGCGCTCGGGCCTCGCCATCGAGTTCAGCCAGCATTTTGAGTTTCACGGGCCGGGCGGCGACCAAGCCCCGCCGACGCACTTCAACTGGAAGGGACGTCGTTACGTGCTGACTAACGAGGTCGCGCCGATGGTTGAAGACGACAGCTGAGGTGACCTGTCGCGCGGTCGTTTTCCTCTAGAGCTCTGCAGAACTAACGTGCTGCTTTTGAGTATAGTAAGTAAATCTGTTTTGTCTTATATATAATAAACTACGTTTGCTACGTGTGTTTGCATGCTGTTTGTTGTGTAAATAGCCAGCTAAGTGATCAGCAAAAAATTTGCGTTTGTGATATTTCCAGATAATAGACTAGTATCTGGCTTGCTAGTTTTTTTGTAGCACTCATGATACATCTCTTCTGGCATGATATGTAGATATTTATTAAATCACCTCTTGCCAACCCATGCTTAGTAAAGCGTTGTACCTCACCACTGTTGTGCTAGAACACCATCTGGCATCTGCTAATAGCTTACAGGGTTCTGTCCAGGATTTTTTAGTGCCGGGCGCATCCAGGATGCAAGCACCGTAGGCGCGAAGCCAATCTAGGGGGGTTAGGGGGCACACCCTTGGAAAATTTTTCATTTTTGATAGTCTTAAACTCAATTTCCTGGATTATGAGCAATAAAAAGCCCATATATTAGACTTTTTTATTTCTTTTTTTTCTCAAAAATTAGTGCCGGGCGGAGATATATAGTGACGGGCGGCAACCGCGAGTGCCGGGCACACCCGCCCACCGCCGCCCACCGTGGGCAGAACCCTGGCTTATTGTTGTATATAATATGCAAATGTGTACAGATTAAAATTAGTAATATATCACGAGCAATCAAAGATACAATCAAATACCATATCAAAGGTATGCACATGGTTTTTGTTATATTATTAATATGTATCTATCCTACCTCTGATCTCTAACACAATGAGCCATCATGAGACATTTAATTTATATGTAATCAACTCATTTCGAATCTGAACAGATACACAAACCAGCTTGTTCCCTAGTATTATGCATGTATTATATATATATGTATATGTACTGCACAGAGTATAGAGCACATAGCAGGTGTTTCTCTGTTATATATATGAAAAAGCTTTGAGAGTGAGTATGTATACGCGAGCATGGTTATAAGCTATCGAAAATCTACTCGGTCATTAATCTGTGTATCATTAAATGCAATGAATACCAAATGTTTCAGTACACTATATTTATATCAATTTGCAATAAAGGTGTTGTCTGTTGTTACATGCCGTTTAATATTATTTATGTTTTTTTGCACCTTTGTAACTTCATTTAAATAAATTAAATGAGCTAAATTGTACAACAATAAACGGTTGATGTAGCCAGACAGACACGTAAGAATTTTGTCAGCCTGTGATAGAATATGTGAGCTAATTACTTGTGTCAATAAATTAATCTTTACATAATTCTGGCTATTATATATACAACTGGTGTGCTAATAACTAATTACCGTGAGATTGTATAGCGAGGTCAACGTTATGCAATCAGAGCCTGGGTGCACGCGTAAGGTCATGACGCACTGCTTGCAGCAACAACAACCAACCCTAACTTTCAACGTCAGCGTACCACAACCTGCCCCAGCCACATTGCAGGTGTTAACGAATGGCATTAGGTCAGAGTTTGTCTCTTTTTATTGCAAGAAAATTACTTCTAAAATTAACTTGCATTACTTTCACACATGATTGAATGTCTTTCTGCAACTTGATATTTTTTACCTTACAAGTTACAACCTCATAAAGATTAGTATTCGGAGTCCAAGGAACTATATAAAATATAGAGAGAGACAAAGTTGATCAAATATACAGTCTTACAGATTAACAATACAGATCGCAGTAGAAGAAAGCTTCAAATTTGCAATTAGCCAAAGACGAAGGTGGAGAATTCCAATTTTTTATGTACAACAGTTATTTATACAAGTCCTAAGTATATATAACCTGATAATCTCATAAATGTTAGTCTTCAAAAGTCCTAGGGGAACGAAGATGGAGAGAGAAGTGGATCAAATGGCAATAGATCAACACTGCGGATCGCAGTGGAAAATTTGCAATTTTGCAATTCACAAAAAATATTGTTTTGTATATATCAGGAGTGTATAATAGGGATATATATATACTCCTGGGGCCCGTTGCCAGAAAAAAATTAGTCTTAACATTAACCTTAAACTTAAGTTTTTCTCTTAAAGCGTTGCCAAAAACTTCGTAAAGTTAAGAGAATTAAAAATTCTCGTAACTTTTCTCTTAACTTAAGAGATCCTAGACCCTCCCTTAACTTTAATATTAAGGTGATTACGTCACCGTAAATAGTAAA
>NW_014577061.1:1216061-1229177 GCF_000485595.1 Priapulus caudatus | reverse complement strand
TTGATCAAATATACAGTCTTACAGATTAACAATACAGATCGCAGTAGAAGAAAGCTTCAAATTTGCAATTAGCCAAAGACGAAGGTGGAGAATTCCAATTTTTTATGTACAACAGTTATTTATACAAGTCCTAAACTTGTATATAACCTCATAATCTCATAAATGTTAGTCTTCAAAAGTCCTAGGGGAACGAAGATGGAGAGAGAAGTGGATAAAATGGCAATAGATCAACACTGCGGATCGCAGTGGAAAATTTGCAATTTTGCAATTCACAAAAAATATTGTTTTGTATATATATACTGTTATACACTATACATAATACAGGAGCTAATATAGTAATAATGATAAAAATTATTTGTCATTATTAGCTCCTGATATATATAGTGTACAGTTCAAGCATTTGTCAGACATTCTAGTTCGTGATGTCTGAGAACTTTCATAAATAAAATTATCTCTACACGTAATGGCTGTTGCCCTAAAACTTGTTTGCTAAAATCAGGAGCTAAAATATAACGTTATCAGCCTGTATTATTTGTTCCTGGTCTTTTTGCTGGTGTCGACGTGTCGTCAGGCCTGAGTGGCCAGCCGCCTGTGGGTACAGATGACGTAGCGTCACGTAGCAACGCAAACGTCCGCTACCCCCTAGCTCCGCCCACTTTCCAATAATGGTACACTCCAGCCTATGAAAATCAGGGGAACCGTCGTGACGTATGTTATTGACATCTGTTTTGCATCTTTTACGTCAGCTGCTTTGGTTTGGTTGTTTTGCTTTGTGGTTTCAATTTATTTCTATTCGTTGCAAAGAGAGTTATCATTTTATTCGTGTTACACGTCATAGTAAAGACATCATACCATATCAGAACGGTAAGTTGTTGACGTTTAATAAGCATTTAATGTTAGATAGATGATTACGTTTTAGGGCGTAGTCGGATTTTGTGTACATCTAGGTACAGTTAGTCACATCAGCTGATCGCGATTCTGGTTGTGTTATGACCCGCTTTTGACTGGTTTTCGCACAATGTCGTGCTGGACGTCCTTCACGTTTTCCTTTGTGCGCGTGAAGGGATAAAAATATATGCATTTCTGCCCGTTTCTGTAATGAAAGTGAGAGATGGTGGCCGATATTTGCCCCATTATTTGGGTGGGGGAGCGTGTCAGAGTTCACGATGAGCCATTATTGATTTTCACCGAGGCGATTGCTGCCCAACATGCTAATGTCCTTGATTGTGAGGGGTGTTCGATGCACAGTGGCGGTTGTCACGGCTGAGATAGTTTATTAGCCAACAAGCAGACGTGTCAAACAATCGGTATAGCAGCTTATTGCAGTTCCCCCTCCTACATTTTTCAAACAGTACATAGCATTTCTGGGATAGGCAGTGCTCCTACGTAATAATATTAATAATAACAATATAGTACTAGTAGATGCCTGGTAACCTGACAGAAGCACTGTGAGAACTACATCAACTTAAACTTTTTCATTATTGTTGGCAGTAAAAGAGAAAATGCACCAGAACAAGTAGGTAAACAGGCGAAGAGAGGATGAAATGTGTAAGGCAGGAATTCAGGATGGGAGCTAGAGCTGCAGTGTTATATTTATAATTATTACATAATAATACATGTAGGTGTATGGCAGATTAGGTGCGTACAAAGTATATAACAAGAGACTGTTACTGTGGGATTCTGGTTCCATCGATATTCTGTCTTGCTGCTTTCATGTAGCTGCTGGCCTGCTTGGTTGGCTTAGTACTAACATGTGGACATGAAATCAAGTATTCATTGCAAGAAATATCGTCTAAAATTAACTTCCATTACTTACTATCACACATGATTGAATGTCCTTCTGCAACTTATTATAATCCAAGGTAATAAAAGTTTTGAATTTATAATTCAAGGTAATTGCAACTCGGAATAAATGCAGTAGAGTGTGCGCGTGAACGTGAAAAGCATCAACATACTTGCAGGTGGGTTGCATACTGTAGCAATTAACAGAATTGTCGATCACAATATTGTAAGTACCTGTATAAGTAAGCATTGCTGCATAAATGAGTGACAGCTTTCAAAATGTAGACTTCAAAATTTACTTCGACATACACATGAATGCATAGGTAATTCTGATGATATAGCTTCCCTGCAGTTTTTAGATGGCATATAATGTGATTTATTGGGGTAGCTCTGTCCTTACATGAGCAAGCCATGCACGAAGGATCATTTCTGGTCCACAACTTTATACCTTATTCACTTCTAATATTTAAATTTGGAGCATGAAAGAGCTGGTGTACCAGCGTTTTATAGCATAAAATGTTACTACATTACCTACGGAATATGCACAAACACTGTTGGCATTTTGTTAAGCCGAGGAGGCACGAGCGCATTGCTGTAACATCTTGTCCAACGCGATATGTAACGTGATTATTTAGAGATTAGCTTAGGTGGTGTAAATGTACGGAGTAGACGTGGAGATGATTTAGATGTATTACGTCACGTGCAAGCTGATATTACTAGATCCTGCTGGTGCTGGAAATTCGATTCATGTACAGCATTTCGGCTGGAAGACTGACAGCTGTAAAAAAAAAGAGACAAAGGCTATAGCTAACCCATCAATGTCGTTGTCTCTCTCTCCTTGTTCAACACTGACTGCGTTACTTGTGACAAGATGTAGTTCAGTTGTTTTGGAGCAGTCGCACTCATTAGACAAGCTGAATTAATGTCACTTGTCAATTTGGCGAGCTCAATTGTTGTCTACAATACTATACATATATGGACACATTGGGCACACTGAGTGTCATTTGCTATAGACAGGAACATTTGGTTGGTAGAACATTGCCTTCCCTTTACTGGCGACTGTTATTGCACTCTGTTCAGTGCTGTTCATGTGCTGAGTTTGTGTAACAAGAAGGCATTTGTCTATCAAGGTGAGTGTCATCACGTGTCACAGGTAGGCGTCAGCATCCTAGTTAGCCTTCTTGCCTTCTCTTACTTTTGTACGCAAATTGTTTATTTTCATGTATTCGTATACTTGATATCTAATCATCATTCTTTCAAGTCTACTCTGTGTGAACTTTATTTCATGCTAGTATGCATGCCCGGCATACAAATTGTTCTCTCAATTCTAAATTAAACCTGTTAATCTGTGCCATAGCGAATTCTATTCCAGTCTAAACTCCCTTTCTCTTCATCTGCATCATCATAGAAGACTCATTCAATGCATCTTAACTGTCGTACTATCTCATTGTTCTGAGATTTAACAACGTTTTTTTTTTCTTTGTCAAGATTAACAGTCGTCTAGAAGCTGCAGCACACACAACGTTTGAAGATGTTGGGAAACATTGCCAATATTATCTTTGGTACTAGTGCAGCAGAGGCAAACCATGCCAGCGATTGCCACATCACAACTCAGGAAGCCGAGGGTTGGGTGCTTGTGGATGCAAATCAGCCAAATGGTAGGCTTACAGTTCTAATATCTTGTGTTGTTATTGATAGTACGTCATGTAGATAGTACATGTGGTCATATCATGGCCACATGTACATTCCATGCTGGGAAACTCTGGGCGCACACTTGCTGGCATGCTTTGGCAGGCTTGTGTACACGTGGTACTGTTGTAATATACTAAAGTGACAACTGATCAGCAGTGATCACTAATAAACGTAATAAATTAACGGCAAGAGGTTTGATGTCTTTGGATTTAAGAAAACACTGATTGGCAAATGGTGATTACTAATAGCTCTGTGTAAATAATAAGGCTAGTAGGGATATATATATAATTGAATCTTCCAAATCAGATTTAAAGTGATTCTGCTATACAAGCTACTGTTGCTAGTGGAGCACTAGCAAATGCTAAATTGATAGTTTATGTGTGCATGTACACTGCAGGGGAGGCACTAGATCAGGCACCCGACTTGGAGGCTAGGTCCCCGACGAAGTGGGGAGTGGGTTTAAGATACTCAATGAGGAAGGAATAAGGTCCCCAGGCAGGAACAGCAACCTATAACTACTTTGCGAGTAGGGGCCAAAAACTAGGGGATGCAAATTCAGGGTTCGACACTAACCCACGACCGACCGACCTAGTCGGGTAAATGCTTGGTCCGGTCGCATACAACCAGAGTGCTAGTAGCCCAACTGGTCGTGTTAGAATTGGTCATATATATATTGCACTGAAAGTTCACCTCTGGCTCGCGGCCGCACTGTTTGTCGCAGAGCATGTACATTGTCTAGCAGAGCGTGAGGCCGGATACCAGTTTACCCTTCGGCAAAAACAATAACGTGGCTTGCTGCCAGCCGCAGTAGACGATCGATAAACCGTGCGCTCGTGTATGCCCGTGGTAGAATACGAATGCTGCACGTGAACTCAGCCCACGCGCGATTTAAAGCGCGGGAAACAGCATCTATGAATTCATACGATGACACACTCTTATCTAAATAAAGTTTTCTATAACAATGGTCTGGGTCTAGGCTAGTGAAAGTTAGGTCAGGGCTAGTGGTTTTCCTCAGTTACTAGCCCGATGGTCTAGTGAAATAAAAAGTTAATGTTTAACCCTGTGCAAATTGTTTTTTGAAGATCAAGGTTTAAATTAAGAGGAAATAATTGCTATGTTTATAACTGTTGTTATATTATAATATATCATCTATATATACTTATTTTTGCCATGATGGGGCAGCTGTTGTCACTCTGCTCCTACTTCCCGTCTGGCGCTATCCTTGATAATATATAATGTGAAACTTGTGTCAGGGTGCGAAATTAACGGGAGTCAAATACTCCCTGATTTGACATATATATGCAGGAGTCTGTGTGACTCTCTGAAAATTCTGCCATTCTAACTAGTTCGTTCCAGAGCACGGCCTCGCGAAATTACCGTATTTTTTCAGTAAAAGTCTAAAGAAAATTTTGCAGACGTGCAACTGCATGAATCTTAAAAATGAGCACATGCATTATTGTTAATATCCTTAATTTTGAACTTCAGACTGAGGACTCCCTCATTTGGCTGCGGACTCCCTCTTTTTGAGGGTAGGGAGTCCGTTGGACTCCCGTGTTCAAAAGTTAATTTCTACCCCTGTTGTGCTATATATCTGTATTTTCAAAAGACTTCAACATGTATTAATAAAACCTCATATTTCCCATTATACATTGTATTCACCAACCATGATTTCTCTAATTGCAACATTTTCAAGAAACCTAACCGACACAATAGTTGAGGGATTACATTAGCAATAGGAGAAACGCTATGTACTCTCATTGTGTCATACTGCATTTATTTCTCATACACATTTTGCACGCTTTTCATTTCCGAGTTTCGGCACAAAGCCGACGGTTAGAAATAAGCAAGCGGTACGGTCGGCATTGTTCGATCGCGAGTTTTGACATCTGACGGTCAGCGTAGTTCGTTCTGACGGTCAGCGTAGTTCGTTCTGACGGTCAGCGTAGTTCGTTCTGACGGTCAGTGTAGTTCGGTCTCGAGTTTCCACTTCTGACGGTCAGTGTAGTTCGATCGCGAGTTTCCACTTCTGACGGTCAGTGTAGTTCGATTGCGAATTTCCACTTCTGACGGTCAGTGTAGTTTGATCGCGAGATTCCACTTCTGACGGTTAGTGTAGTTCGATCGCGAGATTCCACTTCTGACGGTCAGCGTAGTTCGATCGCGAGATTCCACTTCTGACGGTCAGTGTAGTTTGATCGCGAGATTCCACTTCTGACGGTCAGTGTAGTTTGATCGCGAGTTTCCACTTCTGACGGTCAGTGTAGTTCCATCGCGAGTTCCCATTTCTGATTGTTGGCGTAGTTCGATCGCAAGT
Source organism: Priapulus caudatus (assembly GCF_000485595.1). NCBI lineage: Eukaryota > Metazoa > Priapulida > Priapulimorpha > Priapulimorphida > Priapulidae > Priapulus > Priapulus caudatus. The sequence goes on along the minus strand of NW_014577061.1, from coordinate 1,223,389 downwards.
TCCCACTTCTGACGGTCAGCGCAGTTCGATCGTGAGTTATCGTTTCTGATGCCGCGCGACAGCCGGCAATCGCATCAAATTCACGCCGCCTCGTTTTTCAGCAAAGGATGGCGCGGAGGAGCGCATCGGCGGGGGGGGCGGCGGTGGGGGCGGCTCGGCACAGCCCGACCGCGAGCAGTCGTCGTCGACGCCGTCGTCCGACTCTGGTTCGTCGAGCTTCCCGGGACACGTCGAGGAGGGCTGGTACGTGACGCCACCGCCGTGCTTCACGGGCAGCCGCGCGGGACCCGTCGAGCTCGAGACGACGACGCTCGAGAACATGCTCATCGAGCACCCGAGCATGTCCGTCTACGGCTCGATGCACAGCCTGCGCTCCCAGCAATGCCGCGCCGCCCGGGACGCAGAGGAGGAGGAGGAGGAGGAGGAGGAGGAGGAGGGGGACGAGGAGGAGGAGACGGAGGAAGCAGAGGAGAACTCGCCCCCGCAGTGTGGTAGGTAGCGACTTCGTTTATGCACGGGCGCGTGGTAAGGGGAGCGCGTGACCTCGCATGTGCGTGGCGTCGCAACGAAATTTGTTCTCGTAAGCAATAAAAGGGAAGCGATATCCCAGGCTCTGTATGTCGAACTAGTCGTGTGTGCGCAGCTGCATGCATGCACACAGGTGCGTGTATGTGTTGTTGGCGTCAATAGACCAGTAAAGGACAGAAAACGTGACACGATCGCCGATCATAATTTATTAATCGCTGTAGTTGAGAGCCGTACGCGTTCAGTTTGGGTGGTGGTTGGCGCGGCAACCGTGTCATACTCTTACCTTTGCATCGTCTGCACGATCGATTCGCAGGTGCTGCACAGCGCGGGTGGATACATCACCCGCGTCGTCCGGGCGTCGTGCACGGCGCCGCCCTCAACACCATTCAGGAGAAGCAGGCTCTGCTATCTATGCAAAAGCTGGAGACGCGGGATCGCTACCTGCAGTGCCGGAGGTCGCAGCTCGAGCGCAGCAACAAGGCGCGAGAGGTGCACGCGCGCGGCAAGCGTCACCGCAGGAAGCACTACGCGAGCAATCCCAGCGGCCGCAGCAACAATCGGCAGAGCTTCCGCTGCTGAGGTCGACTCCACGCGTAGCTTAATAATGGCGGCGCCGCCGTCTAGGTGAATTCTTGTCAACTTTGGTGCGCGTATCTTTAATATCGCCATCGAGCATTGTTTGTTTTGTGCAAGGAAGTATCTCGTCGTGTGTTCAGTGTGTCCCTGTGTCCAATTAGGTGGTGTGCTTAATGTAGAACATTTACAAGAGTAAGTAATGCTGCTAAATGTAATGCTATGAATTAATTTAGACATTAAAAATAGAGTAATTTTGCAGTAAAAGAGCGCTGTTTTCCTGGTATGGGAAATGAGCCCCTGTAATGGGGCTCTAGTTATTATTAGCTCTTGATAATTACCATTTTAACACTTTAGACCATTGTGTGTGCATGCGTGTTAGGGCTTGCGTGCGTGCGTGCACGCATGTGTACATGTGGGAAGTCTTTGTAATCAATATTAATATTGAAATAGGACTAAATAATTCAAAACTTGTGGAAAAACCAAAAATATTTTTATTTGGGTATCAGTGTGGTGGTGTGGTATAAGTATAGAAGCAGTGGGTATTATATGTAATATTGTTTTTATTTAAACTACCTAGTCCTGCTGTTAATATCTATACGAAGTCGCGGCAACTGCTGCGCTGATTGCGTTTCCCCACGTACCTTCGTGTGTAAACACATTTACAGTCTGTACGTGTAGAACAATAGCAGGAACTACATGCATATTGTCCAGTTACGAGGTTTCCTCGGTCTCATTGCATCTGTACATGCGTATTTCGTGTTGGTTGCACAGCGCAATAAGTGATTGCCTACTGAATTGTGTAGTAGATTGCGTGTGTGCGAGCGCGTGTGTGAATCCTTTTCTGACAAGATGCAAACGTTGAGAGACAGTTTGTAAGTCAGTTTGAATGGTACGTAGTTGCTAGCATGATTTTAACAAGGTTTTTGTTATCTCGGTTTGTTGTTGGCGGTTATACGTCACTGCTTTTCGACACCCGCTCGCGCGTGCGCCGGTTTTAACGTTGAAGGTCAAAGCGGTCTCGCGAGACCATACTACATAGTTTTATAGCATCGTTTAGTGTAGTATAGGTAATCATACGTGGTGCTGTGCTGTGCTTAGCTTATGTTTATGTTGATTTCTATTTTAAGCACGTAGCATAGGCCACGATTCTCATAATATCTGATAATATCCCTCTGCTCACCGAGCATATTTATTTTACTGACTGCAGTCTTAGATTTGTAAATTTTAAGATTTTACGATTGTATATATATATATATATGTATGTGTGTGTGTGTGTATAGTTTTCAAAGGACAAGATCGGTGGAATGCTGTGCACATGCGCTGCCCCCACACCTCCCGGGGCTGGCAGTGACACAGGTGGGAGGTGGTGAGTGACACGCCAAATCAGTTGTGGAGCAACACTTATAAAGAACGTGAACGTTGAGCGTGCGTGCGTGCATGTGGGCGAGCGAGTGGGTGGGGTGGGGTGGTGTGGGGTGGAAACGTAGACTCGCCGCACAGTCCATCAGGGGGAGGGGGTGGTGGAGTGCTGGTCCAGGAGTCCAGGAGTGCAGAGATCTCATGGCGAGCGTGCTTTTTATCAGATACGATGACGTGACCTTGCAGAGACAGGTTAGACTGTCAGGCTGCAGACTCTTCACAGGGTCGCAATACCTTGTCTAGAATTGTGTGTGTGTGTGTGTGTGTGTGTGTGTGTGCGTGCGTGTGTGCGTGCGTGCGTGCGTGCGTGCGTGTGTGTGCGCGCGCGTCCATGGGTGTGCGTGTGCGTGTGCACCAGCATTTGTGTGCGTGTGCAGGCATTTGTCTAGCCAGGCTGACAGTCCTGGGTGATCTCACCCATTTCTCAAACGCTGTTTCCCGTCGGTTCGTCTGTTATGTTACTTGCTATTTATATTATAAAACGTTGAGCTGTGCTCATCTGAGATTACTTATGCGAAATAGATGCTGGACCTAAAGCTAAGTAAATGTTCCAGCGTGCCCCCAACGGGCTGTCGTATACTACGTGTAAAAATTAAAGCAATTTATCGGGGGTTAATAATGACAAATATAATGACAATAAGCACATGTTATATTAAATTCTAAACGTGTAACCAACTGACAACAATAGTTCCATCTATAAAGCACTGCCTACAGTAAATTGTTAATGAACTTGTTGTGCTGTGGAGCAGGGTGTGTATGTTTTGATGTTAATTGCAATACTGCACGTGTTGGAGTGAATGCACTATATATCATTATCTTTCTCGATGTGCAATGTATATTCCTCTGAGTGAATCCTAGCATATCGAAAAATGAGCCTATATCACTGCATGAGATGCATTCAAGGATGTTTATATTAGGAATTACTCCTCACATAGATTTTGAATTATATTCCTGTTGATAGTGTGTAGAGTGCACGTATGATAGATAGTGTAGCAAGAATAGATTGTGGTTCCATCGCTGTGTGTGATCGGTATGGTGTGCATATCAACTATATACTAGGTACTGCATAGGTTTTGTGTAATGTCAAACCAAGAATATTGGTCATACCTACTGTCACCTGTATTGTGTGACACGGAGGGATCCACGTGACGTTGGTTGACTCAACAGATGCATTTATTGCTTAGATGAGGCTTAGCAGGTTATGCCAGTGACATTGGGTGCATTAATGTGATGTCACTAGCTGCCTGTCTTGCACCGTTTCATCGAGTCTCGTTATTGCACGCCCCCATGCCAGGGTGTGTTCGGGGTATGGTTGTACTGCTTGAGAATGCCTTATTATACTACCACTTGTATGCTGGTCATCAAAACGTGCCTCGCAAGTTCCCTACTTGCACATTGAAAAATCACCCTGCATCTATATTGACATAATTCGCAGTGTTTAATATAGAATCGTTACTAATAAATATAGCAATTTGTTTGAAAATTTACGACGACTATTGAGCGTTGTTTCGCGTTTCATGTCACGCATTACGGCTCTGTATACACAGAAAATTTGCCGATCTGACCAAACGCTAGTTTCATAGATTTGCATGGACTCGTAGATGTCAAACTCGTGACAGTATCGTGAACCCATTAAACCCTGGACAAACCGTATGCAGTTGTAGACATTCACAAGTCCCGCTGCGTCAGAGCTTCGGGTAATGGAATCTTGATATTAGTTCATTAGAAATCGTTCTATATATAGACTGGGGGTGTCTGCCTCACCAGTCTAAAGGGGTTCGTGTATACCACCACAGTGTATGCTAAATACGGCCGGCGAACTTGGCAACGGTTGCTCGGTTGTAAAAGAAGACTTGATAGCCTACAGCTGCGAGGAGCTATCGTTTGATACTGCATGCGCGGGGAATTTAATGGGGACAGTTCGAGACGGCGACTGAGGAAGGACACGTACACGGCAACCTCATAATTATACAGCTTACAGCAAGCATACCAGGCAATTGTTGAGGTTGTCACGTAAAAACCATAGTAAAAGCAACGTAAAAGCAATGTTTTAGTTGGTAAAAAAATTGCTCGTGGTTTTCTACTGATAGTGGCAAGTAAATAAATTATTAAATTCCTAGTCCTTATGAATGAAATGGTTTTATACCAAGCCTGGGGTGATACTCCATTAGGAGTGTTCCCAACTTTAATGTCATTAATGGTCATAATAACATATATATATATATATATATATATATATATATATATATATATATATATATTAGTTTGTGGTTTAGGTTAGGGTTAGGATTATCAATCATTAATCATTAATGATATCAAAGTTTGCGAACACTCCTAATGGAGCGTTAGCCCAAGCCTGCCAGCGGTGAAGTCATCATAACAACAATGACAGATAATCAATATACAATTTAATTTCGGTTACAACTTACCAATTACCTGTAAAAGTCAGAAGTTCATTAAAAAATATAATCACCTAAAATCTCGTCCGACGACCATTGAGACTTCACACGTTATGGACCGGCCAATCCAGCACGGACAGTTTTCCCATAAATGTATGTCGTGTGTAGAATGCAGCGAGAATACGAGTGGCAATACTAACACCAGATTTTGTGTTATCTGCTTTCCGGTCTTTCACTAGATGATATTGATAGATAGATACATAGATAAATACTTCTAGAATCTTCTACATGTAATGTTTGCACTGGGCTTTCCTGTCACGCAACCGCACGTGACGTGGTTTACGAGGGTTGCAAATAAACGTATGTGGAACTAAAAAAGTTCATTGACCTCGGTTTAGTATTTACAAGTATGTTTATATATTGATATATATAGCTTTTCATGAAACAATGAAGGCTCATAAATGATATAAAACCGCCATTACTGGTGAAAACTTTAATGTTGCGTATAAAATGTAAATAATAACACTCACACGTGTGATAAACAGTAGTACGCAGGCATGTATACACAGACATGCACAACTAGGCTACACATACTGAGTGTGCAGAACATACTGTGGATTGAATTGCTCGAACCATAGTGAAGATAATAAAATTACTTTTTCACACGTGATCCACCTAATCAAAAATCGAGTGATATAAATATATGTGCGGCTTCTCTATATTTCACATTTTCACTATCTTTGTCACATTTTCCTTTTTTGTTATTTGGTAAGCAACATACTTTTCATTCGAAGTAGTAACAACAAACTATCTACTGCTTGAAATCTTCCCCGACAATAAGTTTCTCCAAACCTTCCTCGTGTGAAAATTTCGAAACTGGAGTCAAACAATGCCTGCAACCCCTTTGTCCAAGAGCCGGCTGGCCACAAATGTCCTGTGTGTGGGGGTTGGGGGGCGACGTACCCCGCCCAGCAGCGACTACTGCCCTTATGTTGGGGCGGCCACAAGTCCTGCGGGGCCCTGCCCAAGCCGCTGGCCCCCGAACGACATCTGCAGTGGCTTAAATCCGAGCTCCTCCGGGGGCACACCGTAGCTCCTCAATTTCGCTTCATACGTGTTCAACATGTCGTTGTGAGCCTGCAGCAGCAGTTAAGCATGGTGGTGAGCACGATGGAGAGGGGGGGGGGGGCGAAAACAGCGTGATTGAAAGAAGCACAGGTAAGCAACACTATGGCAGAGAGGCAGATAAAACGGTACGGTGACAGGGATGAGGAACGATCGCGGTACGAATAGAATGAATTGCCCTTACTCGAAAAAGCTCATTAACAACACTGAGAAACTAGTAGATGTCCTTACAGAACAACTTTCAGCAATGTGTGCATTCAGAATTGTTATTACCAGAAGGTTGCACCCGTCAGCAAAACAACTTACCTTGCAAACTCTCGCTAGTTCATACTGCAAATCTTTGATCGCCGAATTTTTCGAATCCAATACATCCTGTATGCACGAAGAGCAAAATATGTCAAGACATAGCAACTGATCATGCTGAGGACACGTGAGTACGAAGTACGAGTACATGCATACGAAACTACAGGACTCGAACATCAATTCGGCATTGACAGCTAGGGCCGTGGTTTCCCTCCTCAGTTGCCATGGTGTCTCGAGCATTGAATAATGACCACAGCAATAAACCGCCGTGGCTGTCTTACCTGGTTCACCTACCTGCCTTTCAAATAAATTTCACGTTGTGTTTGTATCTCTTTCATGTCCCACATTAAGTGTTCATAAAAAAGTAAGCTGCTTTTTGCCTCTCCTTTAAAGGAAATGTTTGCCCTGGTGCCATTATATTAAAGGAAATGTTTTCCTTTATACGCTCATAATGGCATGGCACACAAAAAAACTTCTTTTCAAACTCAACAACACTGCCTCGCCCCTGAAATTGTTAAAACTCAGCCTCTTGAGATGACGACGAAGTAAGAAGCCAGCGCCGCCGCCTACGTCAGCCGCATACCTCCAGCTTCCTCGTGACGATGCTCAGTGCTTGCGGGTCGAGGTTGGACGCCGACAGCACCTCGTTGAGCTGAGCTTCCTTCTTCTCGAGCGAGTCTGCGAGCGCCGACAGCTTCCTCTCCAGCAGCAGGTTCTTGAAGCTACTCTTCTGCTGCACCTCGTTGATGGCGGCGACGAACTTCTTGTAGAGTTCGTCGCGCTCTGTCTGCAGCTGTAACACGCGCACTCGCTCATCACACACACAATCACGCAGGTGAGTACTGCACAGGTGGTACAGGTGGGTACTACACAGGTGGTACAGGTGTGTACTACACAGGTGGTACAGGTGGTACAGGTGAGTACTACATAGGTGGTACAGGTGGGTACTACATGGGTGGTACAGGTGGGTACTACATG
>NW_014577061.1:1206175-1215979 GCF_000485595.1 Priapulus caudatus | reverse complement strand
CGGCTATATAACACAGGCGCGAGATGGGTATGATAAAAGAGGACGTACGATAGTACATTCTTTATAAAGTAATTTATTAATTAAATTTTATTATCCAATCGCTAATTTTTTTGATGCAGCTGAAACCATTTGCCATAATGTTATCGCCCACTTTAATGCAATAAAATTGCCACTGTTACTTTATTTTATCGCATTTCGCCCGCAAGCGTGGCTGAACGCTCATTGTGCCGTACCCCTGCTTTTATATGCAGGTGTTTTGAGCAAGTAGTTCACCTGACTGTGCAGTAATTCAGGTGTCGACGTAGATACCCACTGCTCAGCTCTCAACCTGTAGCTCTTTCGTCCATGTCGTACTCACTCGTGTTACCACCTGTCTGTTTAGTACCCACCTGTAACCACCTGTGTGGTAGCCTAGCTCACCCTGTACCACCTGTGTAGCTATCTCAACCTGTACCACCTGCTGGTAGTACTCACCTGTACCCACTCTGATCTGAGTACTAACCTGTACCACCTGTGTAGCTATCTCTACCTGCTACCACCTGTTGTAGTACTCACCTGTACTCATCTCTCCTACACCTTGTGTACGTACCACCTGACCACCTGGTAGTACTCACCTGTTATTCACCTGTGTCCTAGTATCCTCACTCTGTACCAACCTGTTGTAGTTACCCACCTTCGCTATTCCACGGCTGTGTAGTATCCTCACCTTGCTTACCAAACCTGCTAACCACCTTGTGTAGACTCACTGTACCAGCCTGTGTATGCTACCCACTGCTACCATCCTGTACCTCAACCTGTGTAGTACTCCACTCTGCTACCACACTGTACCGATCCTGTGTATATCTCACCTGCTATCACCTGTGTATACCCACCTGTACACCTTTTGTTTACTACTCTGTGTTAGTACCCATCCTTTGTACCATTCCTCGCTACCGATCTCTGTTTTGTGTAGCTACCCACCTGCTACCACCTGTACCACCTGTGTAGCTACTCACCTTTGTCCACCTGTGTTCTGTAAGCTTAACTCACCATTGTACCTACTCTTATTTCTGTAGCCACTTTGTACCATCCGTGTTATACCCACTCTGCTTACCACCGCTTGTTACCACCTGTGTAGCTACCCATCCTGCACCTACCTATGTTACCATACCTGTGATAGTATCTCTACTCTGTACCACCTGATTGTAGTTCTCACCTGTATCGCAGCCCTTGTACCACCTGTACCACCTTGTGTTATGATCCCACTCTTTGTGAACCACCTTTGTACCATCCTGTTTGTTATTAAGTATTTCTCCACCTTTACCCTATACGCTGTTACCACATCTGTGTATACCCACCTGCTACCTACTCTGTGTAGTTACTCATCCTGTATCCATCCTGTGCTAGTACTCACTCTGTACCCCACCTTGCGACCACCTGTGTTAGTAACTCACCCTTTGTACCATCCTGGGGTTATATCCCACCTTTTTGGACCACCCTGTGTAGTTTACTCATCCTGTACATCCTGTACCACCTGTATCATCCTTGTGTAGTACCCATCCTGTTACCACCGTTGTACCAAACCTGTGATGTACCTACCTTTCTTGTTACACCTGTACCAAACCTGTCGTAGTTTATCTACCTGGCTACCACCTTGTGTAGCTATCCACCTGTACTCATCCTGCGTGCTTAGTTACTCACCTTTTGTACCACCTCTGTGTAGTACTCTAACCTCTTGCTACCACCTTTGTTACACCTGTGTTGTAGTATTCTCACCGTGTACCTCACCTGTTGTATGTACTCACCTGTTATCCACCTGTCTTACCACCATGTGTAGTTACTCACCTGTACCATACCTGTTGTAGTACCCATCTGTGTTACCATCTCTGTATCCACCTCTCCGTTGTAGTACTCACCTGCTACCACCTGTGTTAGTAACTCACCTTGCTACCACCTGCACCACCCTGTGCTCTCAGCTACCCACCTGTACCACACTGTACCACCTGTGTACCGCCACTCACCTTCTACCAGCCCCTGTTGCTACTACTCACCCCGTACCACCTGCTTAGTACTCACCCGCCACCCTGTTTGTAGTACTCATCCTGTCAACCACCTGTTGTACTACTCACCTGCTATTCACCCTGTGTAGTTACTCATCCTTGTACCACCCCTGTGTAGTACTTCACCTCGTACCACCTGTGCTATACTCACCTGTACCACTGTTTAGTACTCACCTGTACCACCTGTAATCCATCCTGTACCACCTGTTGTAGTACTCACCTTGTACCACCTCGTGTTAGTTACTCACCTTGCTACCACCTGTGTAGTACTCACCCTGTATCCACTCTGTGTAGTGACTCACCTGTCACCACCTGTCTGTCAGTACTCACCTGTAACCATCCTGTTGTTAGTACTCACCTGTACACCTGTACCACCTTTGTACCACCCGTCGCTGTTTATACTCTACCTTGTACCACCTGTTGTAGTATTCTCATCCTGCTACCAACCTCTTGTAGTACTCACCTTTAGTAACCACCTTGTACTCACCGTTTTGTATTTACTACCTTTATCCACCTGCTGTAGTACTACCTGTACCACCTGTTTGTTAGTATCTCACCTGTTACGCACCTGTTTGTAGTACTCACCTGTACCAGCCTGTTCTTTTTCTTTTTTTTTTTTGTGTCGTACTTCACCTGTACCACCTGTTTAGTATTTTTCTCACCGTACTCACCTGTACCATCCTGTTATATCTTACTCTGTACATTCCTTTGTTACCACCTGTGTAGTTATCCCACCTTGTACCTCTTTACCTACCTGTGTAGTACCACGCTGTATCCAATCTAATCTCACCTTGTACCACCTGCGTTACTACTCCAACCTTGCTACCACCTGTACCACCTGTTTTGTAGTACTCACCTGGACTCACTTTACCACCTGTGTGTCAGTAAGTACCCACCTGTACCACCTCTTTATTTTTGTGTAGTATTTCTCACCTGTGACCTACCTTGCTGGTAGTACCACCTGTACCACCTTGTGCTATTTTCCCACCTGTGTTACCACCTGGTTTAGTACCCACTCTTTGTACCACTCTGTCATCCACCTGCTTTAGTCTATCTCACCTTGGTACCCACGTGTCCTTGCTTAGCACATATGATAAAGTGAACAGTGGCTATAGCTTTTTATTGGTGGCTAAAAATTAACTTTAGTGGCTTTTAAGTTTTGGCTCAAACTTTAAAATAACCAAGGGAGCCCTGTATAAGAGTCGCTCAAGGGAAATGTCAAGTGTCCTACCTCCTCAGCATGTACTTTCACAAAATACTTCGTAAAACCCGTATAAAGGTCCAGAGGGTGCGAAATTAACAGGAGTCCGGAGTCAAATACTCCCTGATTTACTGTCGGACTCCCTGATTTGACATATGCAGGAGTCCCCGTGTCACTCCCTGAAAATTCTGTCATACTAACTAATTCGTTCCGGAGCACGGCCTTGCGGAATGACCATATTTTTTCAGCTAATGTCCAAAGGAAATTTTTTTTGGAGGGTAGGGTTAGGGTTGGACTCCCGTGTTCAAAAGTTCATTTGTACCCCTGGGTCACTCAAGGGAAATGCCGAGTCTCCTGCATGCTCAGCATGTATTTATGCAAAGTACTCGGTCAAACCTGTATACGAGGGTCACTCAAAGAAAATTCCAAAAGTGTCCCTTCTATACAAAAGGCCATTCGGATTCCATAGATTTGGCTGCTTACTAGAGTTTGATCCTGGAAGGAGTGAGGGGGGGGGGAATCCGCTCAGCACTGCACAACATTGTTAGTGTGCGCACGCATTATCCTCCCAAAGTTTTCCCTCAACAGATACATTCTCACAGAGTGTTTTACAACGAACACCCCAAGTAACACCATTCTTGTCACCCGCACTCTCCTCCATCCTCCTCGCTCGACGCGCGAGCGAGTTAACCAAGCGGACGCTTCACCGATTCATTCTCACGCGCGCGGCTACCTTCTCAAAGCGCTGCTCCAGCACCTCGTGCTCCCACTCCAAGGCCTTCAGCTGCTCGTTGGCGACCTTGAGGCGTGCCTTGTAGCTGGCGAGCGACGCCTTGTCCTTGTCGTAGTTGGACAGCTGCTTCTGCAGCTCCTGCACCTGCTGCTGCGCGGTGTGCAGCGGCTCCTTCAGGTGCTTGTTCTCCAGCGTCACCTCGGCGACCTGCTTCTCCATCCGCTCCTCCCGCTTCTTCAGCTCTTCCACTTGCTCCTGAAAGTGCAAGAGAAGCTGCTGCAAAAATCTCAGTTGGCCGCAACATCCCCGGTTTCCAAGATTTCCCAAGATTTCCACTAGATTTCCCAAGTGCCCTGGCAATACCTCCCCTAAGCCCATGCAGAATCATGCAAAAAGGTCCATGTGCAGAGTATACCGAAGATGTTGATGACGATAACCACATTTGATGCTTCGACACCTCAAGCACACCCCACTTAGTACACGTGTGAGCACGTTTTCCCCTCCAAAGCGTCAGCCTAGTTGCATGTTGTTACTAAGCACGTTTCTAAAACGTCCTCAAAATGCTGATTGGCCAGAGCTGCCAATCAACCATGCCAGGCAGGCAGGTCAGTCACACGGCTGTCCCGATTAATTCACCGGGCCACTCGACACGAGGCCAGACAGACGACCCACATACCTTTAGCATGTTATTGGCCAGAGCTGCCCAAAAACCACGCCCGGCAGGCAGGCCAGTGCACACAGCAGCTGCGACTGCATTTAATTCGCACCTTCACACGACTGAATTCAATACGCACCTTCAGCGTGTTATTGGCCAGAGTTGCCCGACAACCATGCCTGGCAGGCAGGCCAGTATGCACCGCAGCCATGATTTCATTCGATACGCACCTTCAACGTGTTATTGACCAGAGCTGCCCTTTAACCGCGCCCGGGTAGCAAACCAGTACGCACAGTGGCTGCGACTGCATTCAATTCGCACCTTCAGCGTGTTATTGGCCAGAGCTGCCCTTTAACCGCGCTCGGCAGACAGGCCAGTATGCACAGCAATCCACGACTGCATTCGATTCGCACCTTCAGCGTGTTGATGAGCGCCAGGTTGTTGAGCGTGATGTCGTTGTAGTAGTTCTTGATGTCGCTGAACGCCTTCTCGTGGTTCTTCATGAGCGTGTTGATCTGGCAGTTCTTGCGCTCCTCGACCTCGTGCATCTCGGTGCGCCGCCGCAGGTCGAGCTCGTCGCGCAGCGCCCGCGTACGCCGCTCATACTTCGTCTCGACGTCACGCATCTGGTTCTCAAAGTCGCGCCGCATGACCGTCATCTCCGAGTGCTGCTTCTGCAGGAGGAGGAGGAAGGGGGAGGGGGGTTAGTGAGGCAAGGGCTTTGGAGGGGGTTAGTGAGGCAAGGGCTGAGGGGAGGGGGTTAGTGAGGCAAGGGCTTGGGAGGGGCGGCAGGGGGAGTATAAGGTTGGAGGTGGCGGGGAGGATGGTGGAGAGTGAGGAGTTAGGATGACGGAGCTGAGAGCTTGGGGAGCGGAGAGAGATTAAAGTGACGAGCAGGGGACCTTGGGAGGGGCCCGGGCGGCCGCGTTAGTGAGGCAGAGGGCTCTGCAGGCGACGGGGGCGGCGTTAGTGCGAAGCGAGGGCAGAGTGCTTTGGATCGGGGGGGTTTAGGTGGGGGCTGTGTGCGCCCGGGTGTGCGCTCTTTGGGGTTGGTTGCTGTGGAGCTGTGGTGTGAGTGAGATTTGGGGGGTTGCAAGAGCTGTGGGTGGACTTTGTGTGGTGTTGGGGTTAGGTGAGGCAGGTGAGGCTGGGAAGGACGTATAGTGAGGCAGAGTTATGGAAGGGGCGAGTTAGTGAAGCGAGGTGAGGGACTTGAGAGGGGCGATTAGTGATAGCGCAAAGCGGCATTTGGGAGGGGGAGTTAGTGAGCGCAAACAGCGGCATTTGGAGGAGGGAGCTTAGTGAGGGCAGGAGCTTTGAGGACGAGCGTCTATATGAGGCAAGAGGACTTGGAGAAGGGCAAGTTGTTGAGTGGCAGAGGGCTTCATGAATCGAGGGCGGAAGTTAGTGAGGGGGCGCTGGCGCGCCGGCTTCGTGGGAGTATGGGCGTTAGTGGGGCAGGGCTTGGGAGGCGGGGGTTTAGGAGACATTTACAGGCAGACAGGGACTTTGGCGGGGTTTAGTGAGGCAGATGTGGGAATTAAATGAGAACAGGGGTTAATCGGGTGAAGGCAAGGGCTTCGGAAGAGGGAGCTTTAGTGACGGTGAAGGATCTTGAGACAGAGAAGCAGTCCGAGTGAGCACAAGGGCTTCTGGAGAGGGGAGTTAGTTGAGGACTGAGCGGCTTCCGGAAGAGGCCGCCTAGTTAGTCAGAACGGCAGGGACTTTGGAGGGGGTAGTGAGGATGAGGGCGTTGGAAAGACAGAGTTTAGTGACGCGCGCGCTCTCGCGGGGGGTTATTTGAGGAGGGCTTGGGAGGGCGGTTAGCTGAGGCAGGGGCTTGGCGCGCGGGCGTTAGTTCGACGCAGGGCGCTTTTGGGGGTTAGCTTGACGGATGTGGGTTGGCGAGGACGGCGACCGGGGTTGGCTGACACGTAAAGGGCTTGGGAGCCCGAGGTTAAGTGAGCGGCTAATCGGCTTTGGGAGCGGGGTTGTGAGCGGAGGGCTTCAGGGAGGGAGTTACGTGAGGTGAGGCGATTCGGACGCGGACCAGGTTAGTAGGCAAGCGGCTTGGCGAGGGAGGAGGCGTGGTGACGTAAGGGGTTGGGAGGGAGGTTGTGAGGAAAGGGCTTGGAAGACAGGGTTAGTGAAGGCAAGGGTTCGAACGGAGCGTGTATGAGGCAAGGGCTGGCCGAGGGGGAGGGGTTCAGGTGACCGTACCGGATGGCCGAGAGATTCGGGTTTGAGGCTAGGGAAAGACGAGGAATTAATGAGTTAGGAAACGGAGCGGAATTAGTGAGGGCTTAACTGTGTCGGAAGGCATTAGTGAGTTATTAAAGGGAAGGGCCGTTCGGGGAGGCCAAGGGCTGGCTGGGGGGGGGGGAGGGATTAGTGAGCAAAATGTGATGGTAGCGGGATTAGTGAAGTTATGAAAGGGGAAGGGGTTGGTGAGGCAAGGGCTTGGGAGGGGGTTAGTGAAGCAAGGGCTGAGGGGGGGGGGTTAGTGAGGCAAGGGCATGGGAGGAAATGGTGAAGGGCTTAGAAGGGGGTTAGTGAGGCAAGGGCATGGGAGGGAATGGTGAAGGGCTTGGGAGGGGGTTAGTGAGGCAAGGGCATGGTAGGGGTATAGGGCTAGGGAAAGGAGAAAATTAATCAAGTTAGAAAAAGGAGGGAATTAGTGAGGCTAGGATATGGAAGGAGTAGTGAGGTTGTGAGAGGGGAGGGTTTAGTGGCGCTAGGGCAGGGGAAGACCAAGTTACTGGTGTATGACCGTGGGGAGAACCAGCACAGTAAGTGCAGGGGAAGGGTTATTGGTGCAGGTAAGGAAGCAGGAAGAGAGGTAGTCATGACAGAGCCATAAGAGGGTCAGCAATGAACGAGCACAGAAATGTGCAGCACTGCTAGTGAAGGGAAATGTTAGACATAATATTGAGGATTAATAGTGCAATAGGGAAAGATTTAGTTCAATGAGACACTGAATATATAGAACACAGATCATAGAGACACTATAAAATGTTACTATTCCTTCTCCAATGGCATCAGGAAAGACAACCTCTATAACACAGTGTCAATAAATTGAAGAGCCAAGCCAGATCAACGCAAGTAAAGAAGAAAGTAAAAGTGTTCATGAAGAATTGTATATCACATGACAGAAAATTGTACTAAGGAACGTACAAGTTTTTGGTTCTTAATGATGTCCTCATGGCTCAGCTCTTGCTCTTTGATGTCTGTCTTCAACTTCTGCTTCTCCCCCACTAATTCAGTCTCACTCGTCTGGAACTCGTTGTGTGCCAGCTTCATCTTGATGGCTTCCTCCGCTCGCAACTCACTGATGCTGTTCTGATGCTCGTACAGAAGATGCTTAATCTTCTGCTTGTACACCTGCACAAAAACAAAAGCCAAGCTAGATACAACATCACATATAGGTGCATACCTACCATAGCACACGCACACACTCACATTATTCTGTGATACTGATTCACAGACATGCACATTGAGGGCACACACCCACACACTTGAGTGATAATGTGTATGTTCCACACTAAACGATATTCTCCTGCAGGAAAAATGTATTTTGCATAAAAACAAATATAATCAGTTTAATATTCAAGTATCGCTATATTGTTCCTGATTATCTTCCATCATGGTCAACTTACTGTATCATACTTCTTTAGCTTCTTGTTCCTCCAATTACTACTTAATAACTTACTTTAATTTCCACCTGGTGGCGTTCCTCTGCATCCTCCATTTCACGGTCTTTGTTGCGCAGCTCGGCTTTTTTTTCATCACACTGTCTCTTAGTAATCTCCCAAAATGTGTTGATCTTGTCTCGTTCCAGTTGAAAAAAATTCCTTTCCTCTCTCTCCCGGTCCAACTCTTCTTTGAGTCGTACGACATGGTCCTCTAACTATATAATGTCATAATTTCAACTTAATTTATGCCACGTTAATAGATTAGAACCCCATAATCACTATTAGTATTACTATTAGGGTAAAGATTTAGTATGTGTCAACATTTATAACTTGCATTGCCGTCAAGATTGTATTGCCCATCGTTAATGACGATGCTCTAGTATATCTACAAATACAAGTATACAAACTTATTTCTCCAGTGGGGTCACAGCTGGGAAAAGGGTAGGCCAAGCGTCTGCATTGTTTTACATCATTATTGTACATTACTATGAAATATACCATATTATTATACAGTGCTATTAATCACCTGCATAATAAACTAAGTTTATATTGTAATCCATATTTACAAATATTAAATTACCTCGGCCTTTGACATCTCTGAAGTAATGACGCCATCGATAATAGATATTGCACCAGATGCTTTGGCAGATTTCTTCTTTTTCCCACTCTTCTTCTTTTTTGGTGGCTGTAAATTTGTTATATAATTTAAATTATTTTCATTGTGTTCAAATTATTCATTTATAAACTCCCTCCCCCCCCCCAAATGGAGCAAATATGGCTAGATGGAATGTCTACTGACACAAATTGTATTCTAACATTAATAAGAGTATAGTACAACTATATAGCATTGCAAGTAGCCAACATTGATTAAACTGAGATGCCCTAAACAAAATTTATGTAATAAATATATCGCAGTGGCTATTTAACCGTATACGGCAGAGTATCCACTTCTGCTATTTTACCGTACAGTACTTCTGATCGGCTAGTATATTTATGTATGTGTATATATATGTATGTTATTAATTTATGAATGTGTTCAAAAGGTTTCGTATTGGAAACGTGATTCACGGAAAATAGCTTCTATGATCAAACGAGGCTACAAATGTGTAGAAATAAATGGGATTTGAACCTAAGTTTTCTAGATAGCTAAACCGTATGGGATTCGAACGTAATGTTTATGACGTCACAAATATACTAGCCAATCAAATGTGGTGTATGATTAAATAGCGGAAGTGGATACCCTGCCGTATACGGTCAAATATCCACTGCCTAAACATATAGCCAGCGGCCAACAGGTCGGGCAATGCAGCACTATCACATTACACCACTACTGGAAATAGCACTGCAGCCCATCATCCAACCATAGACTTGTATTTGTAATTCACTTTTGAGCAAGAATTTAATAGCTAATAGTAATATATATCGATTTTGCTAGGTAATATAGTAGAAATCAAGATTTGCAGACTAATTTCCAAGACTGATAA
>NW_014577061.1:1202788-1206165 GCF_000485595.1 Priapulus caudatus | reverse complement strand
TTCGTTACACTAATTTGACTGGAATATTTTATTGTTTTTATTTGCACGATATTCGAAAATCAAAATGGCGATCATTTAGGCGTATCACCATCTCTCGTCAAGATTTCAGAGTCAGATCTGAAACATTTATTTTCGCATTAAAACTTATGCATATATCATTATCAAGAGTATATAATGGGAGATATAATGGGAGTTTCTTCCATATACATACTCTTGCTTTATATATGATATCCCCCCTCTCTCTTCTATCACACCCAAGGTGAGCTACAGTGTCATTGACACTTTCATTTAGTTGTCTGATCGGGCAACTAGCCAAGAGAATAACTTGTCCCGGGCAATCGGACAACCGTTAGTATCGAGGGCTGTTCCAAGTTTGGGTACAACATCCACACTTTCACACTGTCAATGCGATATAGTCATTGTCACTGCCATACTGCCAGTGCAGTGCTCCGAGTCTGCGTCTTAATAGGCAACATGAATTTAAGGGGGTGGACCCACAAGTTTTGATTTAGGGCATTCGTAGCATGCACACTTCGTAACAGCACAGCTTGATCTTCTCCTTAGGGGACAACGTTGACCGGTAATTGTTGCCCGTGCTGATTGTTGTGCTGATCAAAATTGGGGAGATGGTACCGAGTTGTAAAACTCACATTGTTCCTGCAGAGTTATCGTACAGGCCTAATTTACTGCAATACCCAGCCAAATATTTAAACCTGCCCATAGCACAATAAATTCATATTTAGCTCTTTTTCGAGGCATGTTCGGTCAATAGCCTTTATCATACTTAGGATTATTGTCAGCGATACTGAAGGTGGTCAGTACAAGAACCTGGTTTTTATGTCCTTAGTTGTTCTTTTATCTTCTTGTTACTCTAGATGTGCCAGTCATTTTATGTGGTTTTCTAAGCCACGAGGATTTAAGAGTTCTTAATTTACAGAGTTAGGTTTTTATATATTGAGATAATTAAGTCATTAACCTGACTAGTGATTTAACTGGCAACCTACAAGCTAAAACATGAGCTTGTTGGGCACTGCCTAGTCACTGAGCCACTGAGGCTGTTATACTTCCAGCAAAAGTGATAAAAAATAATAGTCTATATGGTAATAGACTATTCAAAATGAAATAACACGTATGTGTTTTGTATTGTAAATAATTTAATAAGCATTACTGTCTATATTTTCTAGGATATTGGTAATAATATCTACAGCATTGCTGAGGTAGTCAGTGAAATTCGAGATAAGGCAACAAGACAGAATCTTCAAGTGCTCTCATATGAACTCCATTTTCGTCAGCCGTCACAGGAAGCCATCAAATTTGGTGATTTCACTAGTTTTGTAACAAAGAATTAGTTTGAAAAGTAGTCCTCCTTGTTTGAATATATGAAGTTTTGTATTAGATAACCAAAGTATTGATTTTAATCTTAACAATAGCCATTAAATAGTTTAACTATACAGCATGATCAAGAATATATATGAAGGATAATATGATTGCTATAATAGTTTTAAACGTGCTGGTTATCCAGAAATGTTTAGTGTTCAGCAGTGCCATACATTCATTGTTAATGTTTTGCATCTTTCGGCATAATAACCATACACAATCCACCATTAGAAATGCAATTTTGGCAAATCTGCTTTATTTCAAGAGCTCTGATGTTTTAAACGCTCAATTGTAATTTGCTTTTATAGTGACTGATTTCTCGAAAAAGACTGGAGATTACCGATCCCTCTCAGCGGTCGACATCAAGGTTCTAGCGCTCACGTATCAACTAGAGAAGGAGCATGTTGGCACCAGTCACATCCGCACTGAACCGAAATCGACGATCACTATACAGACCACAAAGAAAACTGCCATCAATCCAACGACAGTTCCAGGATTCTACTCTCCAGCTTCAGACAAGGTACACATGATATTTTGAAATTTCAGTAAGGAGTGCAGCTCGCAAGTCTTCCTTTCCTGCATCTCATTACTGATATAGGAACTCTTTCTGATGATATAACTGTTGATACCCTGGCCGGTTCAAGGATAGAGATGATGTTTATTACTGGACATCAATAGGCTCTATCCTTGAGCACCCTGCTCCTGGCCTATGACTATGAATTCCAAGTTTGTGGAACCCCCGAGGGGGGGCTCTCCCTATATATTGCATGGTAGGTATGTGCCGCGGTTATGACCCCTTTCACCTCAAAATTTCCGCACCGGAGACCCCCTTTTCACATATTTCCTGTCCCGGAGCATAGATCCTACTTTTTCCTCACCGGAGACCCCCCTTTTCAACTATTTCCAGTTACGGAGACCCCCCTTTTCACATATTTCTCGTCTCGGAGCATAGGTCTACATTTTCCGCACCGGAGACCCCCTTTTTACATATTTCCAATTCCGGAGACCTCTTTTTACATATTTCCCATTCCGGAGACCCCTTTTTTACATATTTTCCATCTGCGCATATGTCCTACTTTTTTTCCGCATGTTCCGGAAACCCCTTCTCGCAAACATGTCCAGTTCCGGAGCATCATGCTTTCCAGCAAACCCTAGTTCCAGAGACCCCCCATTTTGATGTGCTGTTAGTACCGGAGCCCCCCAGTTCCATCTCTCAAGTGGCACATACCTACCCTATTTTGTAGGGAGTCCCCCCCTCGGGGGGGCGGGGTGCATCCCCTGCTCACCTTGCCCAAACATGGAATTTTTCCTATCAAATTATCTAAAATATCCATATAATTTCCTAACCAAGATGCCAAACAATCAAGAAAGAGGATGTAGAATCTCATGGTAATGATAAAAAAATTTCATAGCCTATTGGTTCTAGAGTGATCTGTTGACTTAGCATAGCCAATGTTGACGACGACAGACGACACACACCATGGCAAAATAGTTCATCTTTGACGATGTCAAGGCAGGGTCGTCCGAAAAGAGCACTTAATAGCCTGGCGGCCCGCCAGGCTATCGTCGAGCGCCGCCATGCTAAAATGCACCCGCCACTCTAAATATCAAGCCACATGCTAAAATATCATTAGCCCGAACCCCCTACATGCAACCGCCTTTGGCAATTTGGCAACTAGTGACGTAAAGGCAGCAACACCCCCCTGCTATAATGAAAAAGCTTGGAGAACCCTGCAAGGCGAGCTAAAAATATCCAGTTGTGCAAAATGCCTAACATCCTTTGAGCCAGGGCGCTATCGTACAACATTTCTCACGTTATATTTTCGAAACATGTTACATATTTAATATACTATGAAATTTTATATCATTACCATGAGATTATACATCCTCTTTCTTGATTGTTTGGCATCTTGGTTAGGAAATTATATGGATATTTTAGATAATTTGATAGGAAAAATTCCATGTTTCGGCAAGGTGAGCAGGGGTTGCCCCCCCCCCCC
>NW_014577061.1:1181698-1200155 GCF_000485595.1 Priapulus caudatus | reverse complement strand
GCCAACGACGATGCCGTCAGTTTGGATTAATAATTCATTAATTAATTAAATTTAATAATTATACATGAATAAATAAATTAATAAATTAATTCATTACTATTAATACGCGCCACAGCCGGCGAGACGACGAACGTGGCAGCCGCCGCAGCGCGGTATACAACCCCCTTATTTCACATGTCCCCTTTCTACGTTGCGCGCGGGCGATAAACGTCAAATCCGAGCCACAGTTATGAAGTACTCTGCTAGACATGCTCATGCGCTATGTAGAGGGGGGGCAGTGGCCACAGGAGGGATGTATATACCATACTACCGCTACGCCATACATTAGCTATGCTGCCTCGCAGGATAGCTGTTACTGTGTGGCTTGATGCGGTTTATGTAACTTTGTCTCGTTTATATACATTATAGCTCTACCTCGGCATCCTAAACTTTATTTGTGTGTCACACTTTGAATGATCTCAGGTGAAACGAAGCGCCTTTAACCAAATCAAATCAAACCTATTCTAATGCACACATGATCACGTAGGGTTTTAAAACATTTAAGTATCAAACGAGCCAACAAGATGCTTTCATAGTTCCAAATGCACTCGTATATTTAGATTTTGTTAGGATGAAACTCTACAGGAATAGCATCTGCAAGCAGCTGCACGAATGCTGCAAACGCACCTTGCTGCCACGTATGTTGATGGGTCGGCGTGTAGAGATGTGGTAGTGTGTGTTGCCGTCCTTGTCTACTGACACTGACACCCTCTTCAGCGTGCTGTTGCCACAATTCGGACAAAACTGTTTCGTCATCACCGTGGTAATTCTGAAAGAGTCAGATTGTACTTGCGTGATACACCTATGGATCGGTTATGGATGAAGACAGCATTTATCTGAAGGACTACAAGTTCCAGGTATGGAACAAGTATGAAACAACGAAGAAAACCTTGGACCAATATCACCTGGAAGACCCACCAATTTAGTTATTTATTAAATTCCTGCATACGAAAGTCATGCACTACATACTAACACAACAAAACTGAAAGAGAAAACTATGCTAGGTACAAGCCGACTAAGGTTTAATCGTATAAATTTCAAGTGTAACAATACAAGATTTTTTGTCTGAAAGATATATGGCATTTTGGCTGCACACTGAAGTCACCCAGTCTGTCAGAGCAATGTATGTTAGCTACACGATGTGTGATGTGTGTCTAGATTTTACAAATATTACTTTACCATGATAACATTACAGCAGTGGGGAACACCATATGGCAGTGAAATTTTTCCGGGGCTCTTTTTGCAAACCCCCTCAAAATTTCGGGGGCTACTTTTTCACTTTCCAGGGCTGTTTCCTCAAATATACACACAAGCACAGTAGCTAATACACACTGCCTGTACGAGCGAGGAGGATAGATTGTTTATACGCTGCGTACGTGCCTGCTGGCAGGGTGGCATTGATTGAAGTACGGGGGGGGGCACGATTTCAGCGTGGTACTAATCACTACTAAAATGTAGAGGGTTGGCATTGCTGGACTATGAGAGAGCGATAGCAAAACTCTTTCAGGGAATTGACGAAAAAGCTACAATCGGAATGACACACGAGTGTGCCGGCAGGGAAAAATATACGTGTGAATTTCATTAGGATTTTCATGGATTACCGTTCTATAATCCTACGGGTCATTGGTCCTATGTCTACGTAGGCACGCCCGCAGGCATACCGCCACACACGCAGGCACGCATGCAGGCCACGCACGCGCGCAGGCACACGCACAAGCACGCGCGCAGGCATGCACCCCGCGTGCAGCACACACATGCAAGCACGCCCGCAGCACACCGGCTCACACAGACATGCACGCACGCACGCACGCACGCACACGCGCGCGCCCAGGCACCACGCAAGCATGCCTGCAGGCACACTGGCACACACAGCAGCCGCACGCACGTGCACAAGCACACACGCTAGCACGCGCACAGGCATACACGTATATACGCGCGCGCTTGATTGAATGCAATACAGTACAGTACACACATGCATGCTTAAATGGTAAACACTGACAGTCACACCGTACCATGAATTCTACGCCGCCGTGGAACCGCGCTGCCGCTACGGCAGAGCCTAGGCATCACAGCGCCGCAACGCGAGCGAGAGCGGCAAGGCGCGGGACCGATTTCCAGGGCACTTTTTTTCTTTTGGGGTCGCCCCCGATATCATGTTTTCGGGGGCTCTTTTTGGCATTTCGGGGCAAATCGCCCGCCGCCCTGTGTTTTTTGGTGTGTTGCCATATGGTGTAGTGATAAGCTAGCAATGCGACTGTCATTTCAACCTTCCATTGTATAGTGACTGCAAAAGAGAACTTACTTGAAGCAGAATAGCACCGAAGAACGTACGTCCGTACGTTTGTTATCAGCATTCCATTCATGGACACAACATGCAGACCCATTTGTATGAGCACATTCTGGAAAAAAACACGCCACGTCTAAGTGCTCAACTCTAGCTCGAAACTGGCTAAACATCCAATTAATGCCAATGAAGTGCTGACAAAATAAAAACAAGTACTATACTCTATAGTCGCACATAAAAAGCATTTTACATATATTGCTATATTTCTACGTGATCTTAAAATTAATTAAAAGAAAAAATGTTATAAACTTACCTGCATAGAAAAGTCTGTTGTGATGCATCCAACTTGTACATTAGCTTTTAATTCTTCTCCCTCTGCTTCCATTTTTACTTTCTTAATGTTATCTATAATAAAGAGAAACAAGAGTAAATAAATCGGCAGAATGACATGCTCAGCTACTATTATACCTGCTTCTACCATTGCTACAATAATGACCATTAGTATCCCTACTTAATCCAAGTCTTGTTCTACATCATCAGCTATAATGCTACAATGCCACCACAGTGTTGCAGTACGCGCTGCCGGCGCCGCGCGGGGGCAAGCACGGCGTCAACCCGCTGCTCTGCGAGGACCAGCGCGTGCCGCACAACCGACAAGGCCGCAAGGCCGCCGAGCGCGTCGACCCGCTCGCCACCAACTACTCGGTGCGCGCCTCGCCGTTCGCGACGCGCGACGTGACCAGCCGCGCCGCGCAGCTCCACCAGCAGGGCGCCGCCGGTGGCACCACCGAGTCGTGGATGCGCCGCAACCCGAACGATTCGCGCCGTCGCATCGGGAAGAAGAAGAAGATGAAGGGTTAGGCGACGCAGCCTCCCGCGGGGTGACGTCGCGGCGGGGATTTTGGCGTCGCGTCCGTGACGACGGCGTCGGCGTCGTTCGTGTTGCTGTGAGAGACGAGCGATGTGCGGTTGTCGCGCTAGCATGTTTATCAATAAAAACCTCCGCGTTCTGTCTCCGCTTATTATTGCATTGAGCGATTGTACAGCGAGGCATCTGTAGCCTGTAGGGTTAATGTTCGTTGCAGCATCATTCGAGCGTCGTCGTGTAAACAGTTGAGCTGCAAGCAGCTGGATGCCACTAATGAGGTTATACCGCGAGACACATGCTGCGCGCTTGGCATCTTCAGTTGTTCAGTCCTGCTGTCGGGCTTCTGCCGTCGCTCCCGAGCAAACAAATCTGAATTGGCATCGAGTCTTTTGTAAAGTACGGCCGCTTGCTGCGTGACCGTGTTGAGAAAGTTCGTATGGTTGAGTAGCGGACGAGACTAGTCACAGTAGCTGGGATGCGTGTCTCGTGTGCGTGTGCATGTGTGTGCGTTAGAATGAGTGTGTGCGTGACTCACGTGCAGCTGAACAGTTTTACCAATGTGACTCACGTCGGCTCACAGGGAACTTTCCTCTCCCAATTGCATACCTACCATGAGATAAGATTTAGTTTGCACTCGGGAGGGAAAAGTAAGTGTGGGGGGATGCGAGTGCGTAATGATGATGTTGAGTCACTGACTGCGTGGTCTGTGTATGATCAGCCGTGGTTGCTGCTGCTGCGAGATTAGGATGAAGATGCTTCTATTCCCGGAAGACACGAGATGCAAGCATAGTCGATTCGTTTGTTATCAGGCACGCAGGAACAATTTTGCTTTTGATGAAATCGTTCCGACAAATTAAGACGGATTTTGCCCATTAATCTTGCGTTGTGATGATGCTCACAATGAACTGATCCTTTACGAGTTATTTATCTACAAATCCCCATTGTTGATGTGAAACGAAACTTCCTACGCAGAAAATTAATAACGAACAGTTTCCAGATTAGGTATTGTGGCATGGAACTCTGTGCACAGCGGGAAGATAGAGGAAGTTTGTTCACAGTCCCGCCCACATGAATCGATGGCATGTAAGAAATGACTCTGCTGCGCCTGCAGCGTGTTTGAGGCATATATTATTTATAGCTGCGTTGAAGCTGCGTGCAACCATTAGCAGTCTCTCGAGAAAGTGAGAAGCCTTTGTGCAGCAGCTTCCTCGTGATTTTTTAGGCGCGAAATGTGCGAGGCTCTGTGGGAGTTGAGAAATGTGGAAGCTGAATAAGAAAGTGAACCTGAAAAAAGGGTTAAAATTAGCCCTGCTTGCGTTTGTGGTGGGTGATGGCGAAAACTGTCAAAATATATTGAAATATTACAAATACTACAATTGTTTCCTGTGTATGTATTGTGTAGCATGTCGTATGTAT
Source organism: Priapulus caudatus (assembly GCF_000485595.1). Lineage (NCBI taxonomy): Eukaryota > Metazoa > Priapulida > Priapulimorpha > Priapulimorphida > Priapulidae > Priapulus > Priapulus caudatus. The sequence continues at coordinate 1,195,548 of NW_014577061.1, read as the reverse complement.
GTGGCACATGTGTGCGGTGTACGTATGTATACGCCATGGATAATATAATTAATATTTTTATACTAAATATCAAGGGCACATAAACCCTTATTATTATTATCATCATTATTATTATTGGTTTCTGGTGCTCTTGATAATATATAATATAGATAATGTAATGAACATCTTACAATTATCTATACTCACAACTGCAGTTTGCTCGCGGTTGGGTGTATTGAATAAAAGCGCATTACGGAGAAATTTCGCAAGACGCATGCAAGCTATGCTGCATCGTCCACTGTCTCTGCTATTTCTTAGCATACATTTGCAAGTGCATAATTTAATGAGGTGCAAAATTCAATTTTACACTCTAGACTTTTCAATGAGGTGTTGCACTTAAGCAAACGCAATTGCGGCACGAGTGAATTTTCCGGCCGGTTTAAAGTCAACTCGGCATGCATCCGGATTCGTTAGATGCTAGCGAATGAATGTTTGTTTTCGTACGCGCAATAGTAGGAGAAATGTTGGACGTTTATTTTCGTAGAAATGCGAAATTTTGACAACATATTAGCGTTTACACTGCTGCAGAACGTTTTTTTTTTAATTGGTGTACCGACTGATTTTCGCACGTTCGTGTTACTGCCCATTCAAAAGTAGGCTACTGTGTGCTTACATAATACACGCAGTCACCGACCTCTAAACACCGATAGAAAATTGCGCGGACTCTCTGTACGTGTAAAATTCTTAATTTCGCGGTTATACCGCGTGGCGGCGCCACAATGTCTACGCAGACGCAAGGTTCCGCGACTCGCCGATTCGAGCCCGATATCAACTGTTTACCGTCAGCTGCCACAAGCCGCTACGGCAGGTTAATGTCAGAGACAGATTGGCCAGCGTGTGCGCAGCCGAATCGCACAGAAACTCCGCAGCGTCCCCATCAGTACCAACAGGTTGATACTCGCCTCGACGGATCTAGATTGAGAGAGAGAGAGAGCGTGCGCGCGTATTTCCCCGGGGTGGAAGCGAACGTCCGCGCGCATTTATAGCTCATCGATCAACGTGACTCGTGTATCGGAAACTGCTATCGATCTCGGCTCGCGACGCTGCTAATACGGTTAGAGCGCTCGTGTAGCTGAGTTCACTACTGATTAGTTGTGTTCGGTCACCGCTACCAGCGCGTCTGTGCGGTCCCCGCTACCAGCGCGTCTGTGTGGTCCCCGCTACCAGCGCGTCTGTGCGGTCACCGCTACCAGCGCGTCTGTTCGGTCACCGCTACCAGCGCGTCTGTGCGGTCACCGCTACCAGCGCGTCTGTTCGGTCCCCGCTACCAGCGCGTCTGTGCGGTCACCGCTACCAGCGCGTCTGTGCGGTCCCCGCTACCAGCGCGTCTGTGCGGTCACCGCTACCACCAGCGCGTCTTTGCGGTCCCCGCTACCAGCGCGTCTGTGTGGTCCCGCTGCGGCTGGTCGTTGTGCGTGAAGAAGGACGCAGTAATGTGCGTCCATCCAAGCCGCTGATCACTGCCGTCTACTATATCGGTGCCGGTGTCGCCGCCGCCACCGCCGCCGCCGCCGCTGCTGCTGCTGCTGCCTCGTGGACGACTGAGTGAGTCGGGGTGGGCGCAGAGCGCTGCATGTGACCGGCCGCGGCGAACCGGGAAATGCGTGTGCTGCCGCCACGGCGAGCTGCGAGCGGGGCCCGGCGCGATCATCACCAGCAGCAGCACTAGCACTAGCTGCGTGCGTGCGTGCGTGCGTGCGTGCAACACTCCGCCAGCCGTGCCGCGACCAGAGCAGCAGCCGCACGGACATGATCGCTAGCCGTCACCGCCACACATGCTGCGAGACCCGGCATCACGACCCACCCAAATGAATGGGGGTCGTTTCGACTTCGATGACGGCGGCACGTACTGTGGTGGCTGGGAGGACGGCAAGGCCCACGGGCACGGCGTCTGCACGGGTCCGAAGGGCCAGGGAGAGTACTCCGGCTCGTGGCACTACGGCTTCGAGGTCTCCGGTGTCTACACGTGGCCCAACGGCAATACCTACGAGGGCCAGTGGCAGAAGGGCAAGCGTCACAATCTCGGCATAGAGAGCAAAGGCCGGTGGGTGTACAAAGGAGAATGGACGCAGGGTCTGAAGGGCCGCTACGGCATACGTGAGAGCTTGACGTCGGGAGCGAAGTACGAGGGAACGTGGGCGAACGGACTGCAGGATGGCTACGGTCAGGAGACGTACGCCGACGGTGGTGAGTATGTCTCCGTATCTATGTCACGCCGTACGACCACGCCCTTGACCGCATCCCCGCCCGCCGCTCTACTATTGCGTGCCGCTACGCCACGGAACGATGCTAATGGCTGAAAATACGCAGCCGCCCAGTATGTAGCCCGGTAGTCGTTAGGCCGGTGGTTAGACAGTCGTTAGGTTGGTGGTTAGGCAGTCATTAGGCCGGTGGTTAGACAGTCATTAGGCCGGTGGTTAGGCAGTCATTAGGCCGGTGGTTAGGCAGTCATTAGGCTGGTGGTCAGTCTGATGTACGTGTTTTCGTACACGTGTTCTCAGTCTGCCTGCAGTGAGATGTGCGGTGTTTCAGGGTAAAGTCGTATCCGATGAGAAGGTCGTACAGGAACCTCGCGAGGAAGAGGCTGAATCGTCGCACGCCGACGAGGCATCCCGCGACGACGCCGCCGTCGATACAAATGAACTCGTGTCGACGTTGACTGGCATTCGTCTGCGACCGGCAGGCAGCTGCGGTGATGCAGCAGACACGGCGGAGCATCAGGGAAGGTTGGTCTGCACAGACGATGCCCACGAATCTCAGGAGGTGGCCGCAGTGGTGCCACCTGGAGGGGAACCTGTGCAGGAGTGTGAGCAGGTTGTCGGGGATGACAGTCAGACGGATCAGTTTGTGGATGGTGCGGTAGAGCAGTCTTCACAGAGCGGGGATGAGGATGAGGAGGCTGACAAGGAGGATGAAGATGAAGGGGTGGACCTAAGTGGAGAAGATGAAGAAGCAGACAAAGCGGACGAGGACGATTCTGGGTGGATCACGCCAGGCATGTTGTTTTTATCATGTGAAATATCTAATGTCTTGATGTTTATTTGTTTGACTGTGGTGGTAGCTCAAGATGTCATGTGACTTGTGATTAGCTGTTCACCATTATGTGTATATGTGCTCCAAACAAGTACTTTTTGAAATTTGTGTCAGAGCTATTGCATTTCATCATTGTTTGAAGCAATTGACATCCGATCTGGTAATTTATGTGAACTTAATGACACCAGAAAATGGAAAGATTGACTGTGTGGCATTGTAGCATTATAGCTGATGATGTAGAGCAAGACTTGGATTAAGTAGGGAGTACTAATGGTCATTATTGTAGCAATGGTAGCAGCAGGTATAATAGTAGCTGAGCACTGTCATTCTGCCGTATTTATTTACTCTTGTTTTCTTTTATTATAGATAACATTAAGAAAGTAAAAATGGAAGCAGAGGGAGAAGAATTAAAAGCTAATGTACAAGTTGGATGCATCACAACAGACTTTTCTATGCAGGTAAGTTTATAACATTTTTTCTTTTAATTAATTTTTAAGATCACGTAGAAATATAGCAATATATGTAAAATGCTTTTTATGTGCGACTATAGAGTATAGTACTTGTTTTATTTTGTCACACTTCATTGGCATTAATTGGATGTTTAGCCAGTTTCGAGCTAGAGTTGAGCACTTAGACGTGTGTGTTTTTTTCCAGAATGTGCTCATACAAATGGGTCTGCATGTTGTGTCCATGAATGGAATGCTGATAACGAACGTACGGACGTACGTTCTTCGGTGCTATTCCTGCTTCAAGTAAGTTCTCTTTTGCAGTCACTATACAATGGAAGGTTGAAATGACAGTCGCATTGCTAGCTTATCACTACACCATATGGCACACACCAAAATACACGGGGGCGGCGGGCGATTTCGCCCCCGAAATGCCAAAAAGAGCCCCCGAAAACATGATATCGGGGGCGACCCCAAAAGAAAAAGTCGCCCTGGAAATCGGTCCCGCGCCTTGCCGCTCTCGCTCGGCGTTGCTGCGCTGCGATGCCTAGGCCTCTGCCGCTAGCGGCAGCCGGTTCCACGGCGCGGTAGAATTCATGGTACGGTCACTACGGTGTGACTGTCAAGTGTTTACCATTTAAGCATGCATGTGTGATTGTGTGTACTGTACTGTATCGCATTCAATCAAGCGCGCGCGTATATACGTGTATGCGTGTGCGCGTGCTTGCGTGTGTGCCTGTGCACGTGCGTGCGTGCGTGCGTGCCTGTGTGTGCCAGTGTGCCTGCGGGCATGCTTGCATGTGTGCCTGCGCGCGCGTGCGTGCGTGCGTGCGTGCGTGCGTGCGTGCGTGCGTGCATGCCTGTGTGAGCCGGTGTGCCTGCGGGCGTGCTTGCGTGCCTGCGCGCGTGCTTGTGCGTGTGCCTGCGCGCGTGCGTGCCTGCATGCGTGCGTGCCTGCATGCGTGCGTGCGTGTGTGCGGGTATGCCTGCGGGCGTGCCTACGTAGACCCGTAGGACCAATGACCCGTAGGATTATAGAACGGTAATCCATGGAAAATCCTAATGAAATTCACACGTATATTTTTCCCTGCCGGCACACTCGTGTGTCATTCCCGATTGTAGCTTTTTTATGGAGATGAGAGGGATGCTGCATGGAGAGGAGAGGGATGCTGTATGGGGAGGAGAGGGATGCTGTATGGAGAGAGAAGAGGGATGCTGTGTGAAGAGAGAAGTAATGCTGTATTGAGAGGAGAGAGATGGTTGTTTGTAGAGGACGAAAGGGATGTTGTATGGAGCGGATGGGGATGCTGTGTGTAGAAGAAAGAGGCGATGCGGGAAGGGGAAAAAAGGGTTGCAGACGAACACAGAGTAGGGTGTGGAGTGCACTCCTTATCTCGTGTGAAGCCCGCTGCGGACATGCCACGTACAGTCAGAACTGAATCACGCGACGTCTATCTGAATAATATAATAATAATAATGATTATAATTATGTATTGTTTATTAGTTATATACAGGGGCGGATCCAGGATTTTGTGATAGGGGGGCCGAAGTGTGTAAGACGTCGTTGAGTAGGGGGGGCATCACCTCCGGAAAAATTTTGAATTCTAGAAGGCAGGAGATGCGTTCTCTCGCCTTTTAACTACCAAATGTATCTTCATGAATATTTCAAAATTACGCATTTTTATTGGTAGCATCTGTCACATTGGACTTGCTAAGTCTCTTTCTTAATTTTTTTTTGTGAGAAAAATAAAGCTTACCTTTTACTGGTAATTCTGTAGTTGATCTGTTGTGTTAATTATTATCGCGCGCGCTCACTAAATGTGTGTTATCTTGTAGTGACTTGAATTATGTGTTACCGTATACAGGTAAAACTATATAGTGAACTAAAGTCAGAGTACTGAAAGTCAGAATCTGAAAGGTTTTCGAAAATATTCAAGGAAAAACATAGAAAAACATATATTTCACGAAAATAGACTCAAACGATTGCCGCGAAATTAGGCACGAGCGAAAATATGTGCTGGTAATGTATAACATGTCTCAATCAGCGTCACGTGCACTGATATAGTATCAGCCACAAAAAGGCACAGATCAATATTGCAGAAACCCTTTAATTTATATCATGTCACTGCTGCAGAGAACCTCGAGAGACTTAGGCCTACTAACAGGGATGAATCGTTACACCGAACTGGTCCCACACGTGTCATCGTCTGTTCGTAGGGCAGGCTGCTTCCAGTGAAATCAGTCCAGGGAAAAAACACGAAACGAAATACCGCAAATGGTGTAACTATGTATCTGTGTGACGCGTACCGTTTTAAGTATGCTCTCTCTCTTCTTTTTTTTGCCTGAACTTAAAGGGGGGGCCGGAGCCGGGTCGGCCCCCCCCCCTAAATCCGCCGCTGATATATCACAATCATACACAGTAAGGGGCAAGGCGTATATAATTAACAAGTGAGTCATGTTGATTAAGGTGAAATAACGTTCATGCGTTTTTAACAAATAATAGCAATCGTCAAAATTCTTGCGCATCTCGACCATATATGCTGCTCTACGGTTTCTACGATGGCAGCCTTCAATCGCTTGTATTCGCGCCACGCAGGGGGTGTGTTTACAACATATTCAGAGCCATTATATACACTGGTCTACCCCGCGTAGGTCATCGACAAAGATAGCATATGTGTGCCGTCATCAACATACTTACGGCTCAGCGTCATGTTAGACGATTCCAACACCGCCGTGCGTGTACCCTCGACGCCCTGCAGAAATATATATGTAGACGATTCCTGCGATTTATTTGACCTGCGGATTAGTTACAAGCGGAGATTTCTTATTATTAAGTTTAATGATGATGATGCTATGATGATGATCTCGAGCCGAGCGCTCGGGGTTGTTAACTGCACCCGTGGCATCATCGCACTCTCCTCTACTCTTCATTTGATTTAGAACTTCATTAGGTGTCTCACGGCGCGCCTGTCTGACTCACGCTGACGTATATATATACGTCTCCCCGACGTGCTTGCCCGCACGCGCCCAGCCGACTACGAAACGCCATCATAGACCCACCCCCACGGATATCACGATGAGTTTAACCGGCAGTATTAAGCCGACAGCTCGAGACACGTATGACCGTTTTTTTTATGAACGACGACATTTTTATGGCTCGTGCGAGACCCTACCAGCTGCGCGTCGAAGTTAGTTAACCTCCAGTGAAACGAATTTCATGTCGAAGCGCGTGATTGGCAGAAAATGTTTTATGACGCGTTTATATAGAAGCCAACGGTGCAACCGCATAAATGAGCATGGGAAAGTAATCAAGATTCAAGATTCAACGTTTTTTTTATTTGTGTTTGAGATGTTGGCAAACAATATACATCGTTAAAAAACGAAATACTATGAAAAAGTAGAATTTATATATATTTAAGCAGAAGAGTTGCAACGAATACGCCTGTAATCATAGTCTGCTGTCCCCTACACATAACGTAACAATGAACAGGCTGATTTATAGATACGTCAGAAATGGAAATTAAATTAAAGGTGGTTGATTCTTCATTCTGCAGTAAATGACTCATGTCCTTCTGTAAAAAGGTAACATATTATATGAAATATTCATAATATATTCATATTATTATGAATATATTCATTTGAACATATTGAATTATATATTCATAACATCAAGAGCTAATAATAACAGGTATTATTAGCTCTTGATAACATATATATGAAATATTATATGAAATATACTGTGTTAAACAAATATGTATATGTATATGTAGGAAATATGTATAGGCCTATGTATATGTATGTGTATATATATATATATATATATATATATATATATATACAACAATATAATGATGGACATGTTGTATGTTGCATCAACGGGCAGGAATAAGATGAAGAGCAACTTCAAATTACTTTGTTACAAAAATATATTGAAGGTCTCTTGAATTGATTGATTGAATTTACATAATCAGAACAACTTTTTATAGAATTTTGCAATGACAGCAGAGTGAACATCAGCAAAACTAAAGACACAGACGACATCCAAGACTAAAAAATGAGTTACTAACAAAGCTGAGTTCAAAATGTATTTCGGGTCAAAATCTTACAGGCATTGACTTCTCATTATACAAATAATTTACATGCAGCACGCAACATTTTTATCATTAGTACCTATTGAACATGACAACAAACCAGGGTCGTAGCCTGCGGGGGGGGGCAAGGGGGCAGCTGCCCCCCTAGATTTTGGAGCAAATTAAAAAAATAATTTTTCTACTAAAAGAGAATTGTCGGAGTCAGAATGAAGGCTGTACATGTACTCAAAAGTGCCTCAAATACCATCTCCTGCGATCTACATTTTCAAAATTTTCTGGGGGAGGACCCACAGACCCCCCACCTATTTCTCACCCTCTCCTGGAAATCGTGGATCCGGCACTGCCCCCTCCCCCCTAGGCATTTGCTCAGCCTACGGCCCTGCAAACTAAGATAACTAGCAAATACAGAAGGGATCTCCGATTTAACCGCAAAACCCGTAAACCCCCAAATTCATCACGAAAACAAAGCGGACAATTCAGCAGAGGCGAGATAACACAACATAAGTATAGCATCCTAGTAGAAAATATACCAGCTAGTAGTATAAGAGGACTATCCATCACAAAATAAAGAGAACAATTCCAACAAAACAAAGCAATTCAGTAGAAATAGAGTACACGATGCAGTACGGCATCATGACAAATGAAATACTAGGTACGGCAGTGAGGATATTTCTGCGCGAACGTTTGAATTTAGAATGAGTAGGCTATTTATATATATTCTCATATCACGCTATGGCTTTACGCAAACGAATTTTAGTCAGTTCTTTTCTCGAGGGTGGATCGAGCTGAGTCTCGGTAAATGATAAGGAAATGCTGCTGAGAGTTGAGCATCATGAGAGCGTACCTGAGAGGTTCCAGTGAAATAATTTTGGAAGAAGTCAGGGGTATAATTGTAGGTATATTGGTAGTAATATAGGATGTAATGTGATATCTCATCTAAGCAAAGCTAATATGTCTGATAATAATGTTAGTCGTTAATTAGTGTAGAATATATGCCGTGTGTTTTATTGATTTGCTACATATGGTGCTATTGGTTACCGATCCATATGTAATCAAGCTTGATGTAATGGTCAGGCGTGATGTAATGGATGTAACATACAGGAACACGAAAGGAAATTATACAACATTAGTATCTTAGAATAAACATATTGCCCATGTTTGGAAAGCGTGCTGAGACTCGGCTAATTTAGTACGAAAATTTTTAACCTGAAAGTCCCACTCTATGTTCTGATCGAAATTTAAATTTAAATATTTTACAGTATTGGTGCGTTGAAGCTTATAATTACTGATAGAAATCTCAAATGTGTCATAATAATTATGTATTATCATAATTTTTACAGTTAGAAGACAGTTTATTTGCATCCACCTAGGTATGTATAATTTCACGATTTACATTAGGTTCGAGTTCGATTTTATTGACGTCGAGGATATTCTTTATAGTTCATACACGGAAGAAAAAGGGTTGTACGATATGGTATAGGAGTTGCTGCTTTAATAATTTTTAGCAATCTATTTTACATGATTCAATCTGCTCGACTATTATTTGTGCAGATTTGGTCGGTGGTGTGTTCGGAATGTTCTTCTCCTTGTATCTATACATTGCTACATTGCTATCCATATAATGATTCAGGATAATGCATTCTTTCTAAGTATTCTTCGATCTATATTATTCATTGACGAACATGGCATAAGCTATAGCTGCGCTTGTAAGCTTATATCAGGAGTTAATAATGGCAAAACTACTAACTCAATTTTAATTTTAATTTTAATTTTAATTTAAATCAAAATTTGTCATTATTAACTCCTGCTTATATGTATAAGGTTACAAAATGACGTGACAGGACGATACAGCAGGACCAACGATAGCCTCACAACGTTCTTAGTAGGACAACACCGCTTCTAGACGACAAGTTCTAACTCATCGTCTTGGGACACCGCCACGCCCCCACCCCCGTGCAGCGAGCTCCCCTGTCATACAGATCCCGCCACGAGAGATATCATACGCTCACGCATGTCCGCGGGTAGCTAAGACGGATAATTAAGCTAACTAGCGTCTAACTGAATAAAAATTCTTGGCAATAATCCGCTTAAGATTTCTACGAGGGTTCGTTTGATATCGAGTCACTCCTATCCTCTAGGTATTCAATAAATAAATGCCGGCGCCTGTATGGAATTCGCGTGAAAACAAGCTGAATTTTATAAGGGGTTAGAAAAAGATGAAGCGCAAACAATGATGGATAAACGGGCTACCATAGTAAACATGCAGACATAGTGCTGCTGCGTGGATAGACAAGTGTATGGGGACGGTTCAGCGACAGCTATGTGTGTGCTGGGTGCTTATGTGTGGTAAGTCGGCCGGCGCACCCGGCCCATGAATTTACTCTGCTCGAGCGATAACAACTAATTCATATATCAGCACGTTTTAGCCCGATGTGCTTTAGAAGTTCAACAAGAAATCTCGGGGGTGTATTAAGTGATGAAAACTAATTCACTTCAACGCGTATAAAACGCGAAAAAACAAGGGTCGTCAGACGTATCGGATAAGCAATTAATTAAAGCATCTGCATCATAGAAATCCACTAATTCCCTCCCACTAGATTATGCTAGCTAAAGCTAATACATTGACGAAATTATATGAGTTTTTTTTATTATGAGTTGGTTATTCTGACGTAAATCATATAACAAGTTTACGAAAGAAAACTCGGCTCGTATGGCAACTGGCGTAACGCAGTACATAATATAACGTCAACACGCGATCGAAGCTCCCTGAATACTAAAGATGCAATTTTTAATGGGACTTAATATATTCAAGACTTGTGTTATGTTAATTTGAGAATTTTTGTTATCCTAACATTACGATTTCAAAATGTTTTATTTATTTGATAACTGCATCAATATTCTTGTGATTAGCAATAAAATTGAAAAATAAAGTACGAACGTCTCTGCGAAGTAAAAACTTTACGCTGTTCGAAGAAGCCTTTCAGATGAAGCCGCAAATAGCACACGATCTCCTCCCGCCAACTGAACAGAATGCATGCAGCGGTCACCATGGGGAGTATTGTGACCGTATATAACTCATTTTACCGCCGCCGAACCTGTTCGTTTTTGTTAGGTAGCGTTTTGTTAAGTATTGTAACTCGATATGGATGTTAACAGCGCTCGCCATATTTGTGAGCGTCGTAATCGTCTAGCGATGTCACGCGAGCTTCTCCGTTCAACTGCCGGGTTATTACGATGATCTTTATCACTAACCTGAACGGTTTTACTGTGATATTTCTACCCTATTGTTTTGGAGAAAAGGACTACTTTCTTCGAAGCATTGCATTGTGGGGCACACAACTTTAGCTGTACTGCACGTACGGTCATGTATCCCATCGCCACATAGCAGATATAGCGTAACAAGCAGCACTGCGAGCGCATGGGAGCGCTTAGCAAGCACAGACACAAGAAACGTTCTATTTTAGATGTGTATGTTTCAGCTCTGCAAAGCGGAACTTTTCAGCTAGCTTCATGACGGGCGTTTGCCTGTAAGACGTATCCGACGAGAATACGTCTGACATCGAACGAAATACAGTAGCGCAAGAGAACACGTGCACGTGAAAACGTTTAAAAACCGCGACATAGCAAAATTCTGAATATAATAATATTCGGTGCGAGTTGTCGAAGAAAAAACGGTCACAAAATTTCGCACAAGTACTAGAATTTTCACTTATATTATCAAGCTTAGTGGATAAGCAGCTACAACAGCTAACAAACATACACACACGCTCAATCAAACACACACACACACACACACACACACACACACACACACACACACACACACAACACCAGCATAACAGCACATCACACACAGCACACACACACACACACACACACCCACCACACACACACACACAACCACACACACACACACACTATGGAGGATGATGGAAATGGATGGATGGATAGATAGATGAATCGAGATAGATGAGATGGAGGATGATGATGGATAGAGGATAATGACTGGATGGATAGATAGAATATAGATAGATAATAGATAGATAGAATAGTAATAGTATAGATAGATACTAGAAAGATAATAGATAATAGATAGAAGATAGATAGATAGATAGATAATGATAGATAATAGATAGATAGAATAGTATAATAGATAGCATATGATAGATAGAAATAGATCATAGATAAGATATGATAGATTAAAATATGATAGATAGAACATGGAGAGTGATAGATACGGAACGGACGGACGGACGAGGACGGACGGGACCGGACGGACGGACGGACCGGGACCGGACAAACGGACGACGGACGACCGGACGGACGGACGGGACGGACGACGGAACGACGGACGGCGGCGGACGGACGGACACGACGGACGGAGCGGACGACGGCGGACGGACGACAGACAGACAGACAACAGACAGACAGACATCAGACAGACAGACAGACAGACGGACAGCTAGATAGCTAGATAGCTAGATAGCTAGATAGACGATAGACGGATAACGGATAGACGGATAGACAGATAGACGATGAACGATGACGGATGGACGATGGACGGATGACGGATGGAATGATGATGGATGGATGTGATGATGGATGGATGGATGGATGGATGGATGGATGGAATGGATGGATGGCATGGATGGATGGATGGATGGATGGATAGATAGATAGATAGATAGATAGATAGATAGATAAATAGATATATAGATAGAACGAGTGAAAGAACAACTATGTAGATTAAAATATTCGCGTTCTGGTGCTGGTCCGATTCTGTTGGTCCGTGACCTATATGATGCGATGCGTCGACGAGAATTAATTATTAAGTTGATATCCGTCCTACCAGATTCAGGACAGTGGCAGATGATCATGCAAAGTCTATAGCCGTATAGTAGCTGTGTCCCTAGCCGGCCGCGAGCGGCTCCCATATTACTAAAGCGCATCTTAGCCTATCTTGGCCTCAATCATATTTATAATACCAAAGAGGTCTTACGTCTCATCGACGTCCGTTTTGCTCGTCTCGTTGCTTTCATGACATACGGAGAGAAAAGCCGTGTTTAAGCTAGGGCTGGCGTTATTATACACAACCTAAGGCGTTTCGGTTAGAGCCGAAACGTGTGCCGTAAAATTGACATGCATCGCGTGGCAAGGAAGAGGGATATGGGCAGCAGATGGGCCACATTGCACAACAGTTGATTCGTGTGTGGGGTGCCCCGGGAGGCATGTGACGGCGGCAGCAACTCATACAGAGGCTCCTATACAACCCGACTAGCTCAGTAGTTCCAGAGCAGTGCCCTGTCGGATGTTGACTACTGTATGCACGTATACCCCCTTCATCGAGAGCTAAAAGGTCATCCACGCCGGCTGTAACTGAGCGCCTCTTCCCTCTCCCCTCGTACCATTCTAGTCATGCCTTACGTCCCCTACTTTCGCTCACTCGCACGCCTCGATGTAACTGGCCACATTCCGACCGCACGGACCTTCAACGACAACCGTTCAGAAGTCAGTGAATATCGAATGTCGTAGACGTGGCGCTACTTTGGAAGGAGAGCAGTGCGTCGGACCTCGGCGTTTAGTTTTATGATATTACGCGCGCGTTGCTTGCGCTTACATCGTAATTAGCAGCATCCGTGCTCATCCATGCTTAGCTAACGATCGCGTGCCCGCAGCGCCCACCTGTATCGTATCCACTCTGGTCATATTATTTGTAAGCATTGTGATGCGGTACGGCTCATTGCAGCCGCCCTTGGTGGTTTCTATCGTCCCCAGCCTAGCATCATATACTAGGCTCGCGTACATGACAATGATTCTACACAGTGACAGTGGCAATGATGCTATAACTGCATGCGCCCATATGAAGCTTCTCTCTCTCTCTCTCTCTCTCTCTCTCTCTCTCTTTTTTCTCTCTCTCTCTCTCTCTCTCTCTCTCTTTTTTTTGCCTGAACTCAAAGGGCGGGTGTGTGTGATGTGTGTGTGCTGTGTGGGTGTGTGTGTGTGTGTGTGTGTGTGTGTGTGTGTGTGGTGCGCGCGCGCGCGTATGTCTGTCTGTCTGCCTGCCTGTCTTTCCGCCAAGGCCTCTCTGCCTGGCGCGGCTTGGGCTTCCTTCTGATTTTCACCTTTCTTTTTTCGCGTGTATTTGTTGATGATATTCTTTCTACTAATGTATGTGTTATATCTCATTTTCGCCTGCTCGAAGCACTGCTTGTTTTCTTCCTCTTAATCGTCTTTAATCTCC
>NW_014577061.1:1173552-1175614 GCF_000485595.1 Priapulus caudatus | reverse complement strand
CACACACACCCACGCACACACACACACACACACACACACACACACACACACACACACACACACACACACACGCACCCGCACACGCACACACGCACACACACGCACACGCGCACACGCATGCATGCACGCACGCACGCGCGCACAGGCACACACACACGCATGCACGCACGCAACTACAGGTTCTGATGTACACTCACCCGACATCACACACACAGGCGCTTGTGCGCGCCCGCCCGCAAACACAGGCACAAGCGCGCGCACACAACAACAACAACAACAACAACAACAACAACAACAACAACAACAACAACAACAACAACAACAACAACAACAACAACAACAACAACAACAACAACAACAGAAACAACAACAACAACAACAACAACAACACCACACACACGGTACGTCTCATACATTCATTTTACTGTTCCTGTTACAACATAAAGCGCATGTACACATGCACGAACGCGCACACAGGCACGCGCACGCACTCACGCACACAGACGCACACAGACACGCGCGCACGCACACACGCACATAGGCGGGCACACTAATTGGACTGATTAATTACGAAATATCTACAGCGCCTTAGTGCGAACTCTCCCGACGCCGATCATGTGGCATGTCGTGTCAACAGCGAACTACACAATTCTCCCGGCAGACGCGCTGCCTCCCAACTCGCTCTGAAAGCAGCTTATTACGTACTTATCACGTTTCATATCGCGCTGTGGCCATGCACCCTATCTCGCGAATGCGCCTCGCCGCGTGCACAGGGTATACGTATATGACAGGCGAGATGGGACACAAATGGTATTTGGTGACTGTCACAAAATCATTTAGTGTCTTACACTAAATCATTTTGCGTTTATCATTAAATCATTTAGTGTTTGTCAATAATTCCATGCCTATGATTGGCTGAGAAAAAATAAGTTGTATCTGATTGGTTGATTTAATGACTGTCACTAAATGGAATATATGATAGTCACTAAATACCATTTGTGTCCCACCTCGCCTGCCATATACGTAGGGGCATTGCTAATTTATACCCTGAATTTTCGCTGTTCTGTCGCGGAGGCTCCAAATCCCTCTGGCAACGGGAAATGCAAGAAGATTGATGAATAGTGCATTGCACATGACAGACGCGTGGAAGGCTTACAGCGGCTGTCTGCAGATTCATAGTGATGAGCGAAACCGAAGCCTACAGTCGCATGCAAGTGAACAACAACTGATAATCAGGTGCTGACTGATATTCCATCATCACCCGATAGCTACTATCGCTATCGCTATCGCTATCGCTATCGCTACTATCGCTATCAACTGAACACAATCGCCCCGACCCAAGCAGGCGGACGTACGGCCATGTTTCCATGAGACGTTCCGCGCTATTTTTGGGCGAAGCGTTGCGGTAACGCAAGGCCGAAGTCGCGCGAAAACGACGTGCCAACGCGGCCGCCTATAGCCAACAAGCGGCTGATCTGGCAACAAACTGGAGCTTGGTGCAAATGCGAGCTTAAAAAATAAAGCCGGTCGGCGAAAAAAAAACTCTTGGCTTCGTCTGCTCACACGTGCGCGTGCATCGAGCGCGTTGTTAGCAGGATTCGCGTGGGTACCAATGTGCTCACGTTGCACGGCGTGGAGTAGTATATCTCTATATATAGTGTCTATTGTGATGCATTGTGTTCGCGGTACAGGGCCTGGTTTGCAGTGTAACTGCGGCGATGGCTATCACATCCCTAACCTTCACATGGTATTGTTGTCAGAGAAAAAAACAGTTGTTAGTAAAAATCACTGCACCACACATACACTGACACACGCACGCACGCACGCACGCACGCACGCACGCACGCACGCACGCACACGCTACGCATTCCACACCACACACACAACACAAACACACACACACACACACCACACACACACACACACACACACACACAGTTCATAGTACTACGCGCCCCCCTACACGCCCACCTCATACAACGTGTACCGGGGTCGGGTGTTGGATTCTGCAAGGATGGAGAAAGCGTAATATGATCTAATTCATGACGACGAAATCGATTAC
>NW_014577061.1:1164960-1173542 GCF_000485595.1 Priapulus caudatus | reverse complement strand
CAGGTCGAGCATTACCTCGCGCTTACCTGAAAGCAAGATAGTCCGGGACTGGCAATCTTGAAGTGTTAATTTAACTGGGGGACGCAGGCGTTGTATTTTCGCCAACATTAAGTTACCATCTGGCTGTACGTGCAGTTCTCGTTGGGACTATATGATCCGGTCCGCTTACACTCATGGAGGCGCCAGCGCCAGGCGAACACGCCGCCAGCGCCCCAATATTTTGCGCGGTGCTGTTGATATCTGTTAAAAATAAACGACAGCTGCTTGGATTGCGCTGTCGACGGGGGCAGCATACATATATGGAAGGGATGAGGAGCAGATCCCAGCCCTGCTGTACAGTATCCTTGCCTGCATCGCTGATGTGATTTCTTCCGCGTTGCGAAAGCCAGCTCGGCGCGCGGCCTCATGTCAAGTGCATACGCGAGAATCAATGTTAGTCTCACGTCACTGCACTGTTCGCTGTCGCGGCGACCGTCACTAAACACTTTCATTGGGCGCTGTCACGGTCACCGTCACTGGTCACTTGTCACTGTCCTTTTACTTTTACTGCCGCTGTCACTGTTATAACTCTCTCGTGTGTGTGTGATGTGTGTGTGTGTGTGTGTTGTGTGTGTGTGATTGTGTGTGGTGGCGCGGTGTGTGCGGTGTGCGCGTGCGGGGCGTCGGTGGTGGTGTGTGTGGTGCGCGCGTGTCGTGTGTCGTGCGTGGGTCGTGTGTCTGGTGCGTCGCTGTGCGTGACGTGTGTGTCGCGCGCGCGGTGTGTGTGTGTGTGCGTGTGTGCATGCGTGCATGTATGCGTGTAGTTACTGTAACTGTGACGAAATGACACACAGTTTCAACAATACACCGCCCATGATAGACAGGCATTTGTTCGTGGAGTGCCGACTTACTACTGAGTGCCGGGCCCCCGTAGAACGTGACAACGCGCAGCGCTTATTCGCCGCGGCTGTCACGATTTAATTACATCACGCAGACTGTGTTTCACAGACAGGACTAAGCTCGCTGTTCGTTGTGATGGGGCTCCGGCCATGAGAATATTCCTAGCTAGCGGCGACATTCAATCACAATTAAATCCTAATTAATTGCAAACGCCCTCGCAGTCGGTCGAAATCACGCAATATGCTTGCGGCTGCGGTGTGCGCGGTTGCGAGGGAGTTAGATGGGAGTCTGCCTGCTATGCCGCTGGTACGATAACGATCGTAGCAGACTGAGAGGGATTATATACATGTCCGACATGGTGCGCCTTCGCGTGCGAATGTAAAGTTGCACCTCTTATACAAGGATACTCGCGATATTAATCGTTGTCTGTAATAGCGAGAAATGAGCGAGATTCTCGCGTCTGTCGTAAACACGTCCAATATCGGGCCTGCGTAATCAGATTTCGATCGTATTAGAGCAACTCTCCGTAATGGTATTACACGTTGCGCCCTAACTCGGATTTTGCTCGCCGGCTCTACTTCGTTGCGGCTGCGCTCGCGGGAATACGTACATCACATCGCCGAGCCGCAGCAACTTTGCGCGCTTGTTAAGAGTAGTCGAAAACCTAACCAGCGTGCCGCTGCGTCGCTCCGTTGAGAGAGAGAGAGACCGAGAAGGAGAGACGAGGGACGGAGATAGAGACGTAAGTTATAAGTAGAGAGAAAGATGACGAGAGCGAGAGAGAGAGAGGGGAGAGAGTTGAGAGAGGTAAAGAGAAGAGGAAGCGAGAAGAGGGGGGGATGGAGAGTGAGAGGGAATAGAGAAGAGAGAGAGAGCAGGCGGGAGGAGAAGAAAGTGGGAGAGTGGGAGAGGAAGGAGAGAAAGAAAGTAAGAGAAAGAGAAAGAAGATGACGAGTAGAGAGAGAGACGAGACGAGAGTAAGAGAAAGGAGACGAGAGAGAGAGCAGTAACCGAGAGATGGAGAGACAGATGAAGAAGGGAGGGAGAAAGTGGAGGAGTGGAGAGAGATAGAGATGAGGTTAAAGAGAAAGAGACGAGAGAGAGATGAGAAGGAGAGGAGAGAGAGAGAGAAAGTAGGAGGAGGGAGCAGTGGAGTAAGAGAAAGAAGAGAGACGAGAGAGACGAGAGATGGTAAAGTCGTGGGAAAGAGAAGAAAGAGTTCAGATGAGAGAAGATAGAGAGAAGAGAGAGAGAGAGAGAGAGAGAGAGAGAATTGCTGAGAGAGAGCTAGAGAGCAGAAGAGAAAGAGGAGCAGAGAGAGAAAGAAGAGAGGGAGAAAAGCTAGAGAACGAGAGATAAGGAGAAAGAGGAGAGAGAGAAGAAAGTCTGGAAAGAGAAGAGAGAAAGACGAGAGAGAACGGAGACGAGAGAGAGAGAGAGCGAGCGCAGGAGCGAGCTCCTAGAGAAGAGGAGAGAGAGAGAGAGGGGGGCGAGGGGGAGGGAGGAGGGGAAGCTGCGCGAATTGACTGAATACATTTTTGGTATCGTGTTCGCGATTTCACGGAATTAATACTTGAGGCGCGCTGGAGTACCGTTGCGCTTCATCGGCCGGATTAATGAAGCGACGAACGAATTTATCCAGTCCGGTGCCCCGCTGGCGATGTACGCAGGTTCCCCGCGAAGTGTTCATCCTCGAGCGCGTACACATAGATTTCAGCTCTATTTATCGCGACGCAGTCTCTATGCGCCGGGTAATAGTTTCATCGTTTAGTCGGAGAGGATCATATGCCTCTCCGCGTGGTTATCTCTTTCTCCGACGCTGTTCGTTCAAAAGTGAGCGCAATGCAATAGCTCTCAACTCATTGCTTCCACACGGAGACATATTCAATTAATATTAGCAGCCTACGGTAATACTATCCTATAAGAAAGTTCTCCCCCTCTCTGCTCTCTCTTCCACACACTCTCTCTTAATTTCTTCCACCTCTCTTTCTCTTTCTCTCTCTTACGTTGCTCCTATCTCTCTCTCTCCTTCTCTCTCTCTCTCTACTTCCACACACTCTCTCTTATTTCTCTCACTCTTCTCTTTCTCTCTCTGCTCTTACTTGCTCTCTCTTCTCTTTCTCTCTTCTCTCTCTTCTCTCTCTCGTCTCTCTCTCTTCTCTCTTTCTCTTTCTCTCAATCTTCTCGAGTTTCGCATCGTTCTTGTTGTCATGCGACCGTCTTCAATACTTAATTCAGTTCTAAATATTTTCATTGCATTAAACACACACTGCCGCGCGCGCTCGTATCGGTTCATAAAATAATTGATATTGTCGGTGAGTGATTATCGTAATAGTACACGCTCTGTAATATTAGTAAGCGAGGCACGTTCCCAATCGGGGGGACGCCGCTTTACTTCTCTCATTCTCGACTTTTCTGTCTAGCATGCTGACTGTGCGGTTTACCCGCCTCTTCCTCGCCTTCCTCTCTCTTGAACCAATCTAAAATAGTCTTATCATTTTATCTACTACATATATATTTATATATATATATATATATAATATATATTTATTATTATCTATCTATCTATCTATCTATCTCCGATTATACTATCTATCTATCTATCTTCTATTCTATCTATCTATCTATCTTATCTATCTATCTATGCTATACTATTTGCTATCAATCTATCTATTTATCTATCTATCTCGATCTATACTACTCGTAATCATATCTGGAATACTATCCTTCTAATCTAACATCTATCTATGCTATCTATCTATCACCTATCTATCTATCTATCTATCTACCTATTTATCTATCTATCTATCTATCTATCTATCTATCTATCTATCTATCTAGCTAATCTATCATACTTAATCTACTTTATTTTGTCTATCTCTTTCTCCCTCTCGTGCCCCTTATTCCTTTTTACCCCCCTTACCCTCTGTTATCAATTTATTTCTTGTTTTTGTCTTTCTATTTCTTCCCCTTTTTCTTTCTCTGTCTGCTTCTTTTCTTTTTCTCGACTCTCCTCTGCGAACTGTCGTATATTTGTGTTTACGAGGCGTGACGTTCACAAAAGACACGAGAATATGTACGAATTTATTCAAATACGAAATGTGGCGTTACGTATATACGCGAAAATCTTTTGTGCGCTTATGATTCCATGCCGATGGTATACGGTTCAGGTATTATAATTACAAGAGTTCAAAAATAGGCATAATTAAAACTTCTTCTCATTAGACTCTTGATAAAAATAAGCAGTAAGAAAATTACATACTGTACAATAATCGTGGCTGCCTGGTAGGAGTTGAACTCTCAGGACAGCGGCAACAGCGATGTATCGTATGGCTTGCGACCGACTCGACTCCGACCGATGGGAGTTTGTGGGACTGGCGGTTGATGCCCGGAATAAGGCCGGTTCGGTGGGACGTGGGAGTTGAGTGGGATATAGTGTACGGGTTGGGTGGGGGATTGGATGTGATTGCCTTGAGCGCGTGGTGCTTGGGGCGTTAGTTGGCAAATTGTGGTAAGAGGTTGGCCTGGAGTGGCATACGAGTTAGCGGTAGGGTTGATAGGATTGGTAGGCCGTTGGCTGGGGTTGGATCAGGGTTTATCTGAGGGCTTGATGGGCCGATGGGGATGGCGGAAGCTGGATGGAGGTTAGATGTTGGGTTAGTAAGGGTGGGGAAAGGTCTTAGTTTGAGAGTGTGCGGTTTAATTGATCTTATTCGAGCGTTAAATTAATGCGTTCGACTTGGTAGATTTTGTGGGCCTGGCGCGAAGGTTGGTAGCGTCAGAAATACGGGTCCGGGTTGGTTTTCAGGAGGTGACGTGTGAATGCGCACAATTTGGCGCGCTATATAGTCTGTCAGGTTGTACTTTAATCGATTTCAATATCATTCTCTAGTCAAGGCTATATGGCCTGTTATTGTTACCCCCCGGTCCTGCGACTGATGACGCGATCTGGTAGTCACCGTTCACATAAGGCATCGCGCGTGCGTTGAGAGCCACAGCTCTCGTTTGTCTTCGGATGATCCGATAGACGAGAGTAGATATAGGTCCCTGCCTTTGATTGGGAAGGTGGGGAAGAGCATGCCGCACTGCCCGATTACGCGGTGGTCGCCGAAGTAAGCGGCGTGGGACATAAGGCGTGCTAAGGATAGTTTTTCGATAAGCAACTGCTCGTGTAGCGATTGCCAATTAAGCGGAGACCAACTGTAGGCCGGAGACACTGTGTAAGGCACTTTTCTTACAATATCTGACAGTAACGACTTTATTTGTTAACATACTTTACTTCGAGAGTATATGAAATTAAGATGCATATCTTGCGCCTTGGAAAATATGACTAGGCTTATGGGTTAAGTTAAAACAAGTTATTTTGAAGCCATTATCATTTCAAAACTGGAAGTCAAGTGTTACAATTGCCCCACAACACGGGGCAATTGTAACACACCAATGGGGCAATTGTAACACATACAATTGTACCAACAAATCATATCCCTCAGAAAGATTTTTTATATTTTTTATAAAGGTGATAAGTTCAACAGATTTTCAACAATTAAACAGCAATTTATAGAACCACAATAAAATAATTTTAATAAAAACTATGACGAATGCTTGACTCATTTACATATGAATAAAATATATAAATAAGCTACTTATTGCCTTGTGAAGAAAACATATTTACAGACCCATTAATTCAAAGTTATGTAGTTCTCATGTTTGAGCTTATAGATAGGCTACTTTTTTGCCTTATAAACAAGACACATTTTGTAAAACACATACTTTTTATACATGCCAAGGGGCAATTGTAACACGTTGTTTACATTTGCCCCCGAGGAGACGGCCATAATTTGGGGGCTGTTTTTGTATCTTAGCATTAGTATTCGTCAATGAAACTTTGACCAAATACAGGCCTAAAAACCTATTTTTTTATGATATACAAAAGACAGTGATAGCTTAAGTACATATTTGTCCAGCTAAAAAAACGATGTTTTGGCTGTCAAATGTTTCTCGATGCGTAAACCTGCCTACCCTCAGGACAGCATGTGGGGCAATGAAATGTGCATGCGCTGTGAAGAGCGTATACATATAGCGCGTTTCTACTAAGAATGAGGACCTCTGTTACATTTGCCCCGTGTTACAATTGTCCCCGGTCTCCCCTACTGTAAATACTCGTATGCTCATCGGAAGGCTGACTTGCGTGTGATTGCACTGGCAAATACGGTAAATATCTGCGATACCTATCTGCAATCTTAACTAGACATTTGGCGGATATTTGAGGCAATCCTGAACTACAGCGTGGTTCCCGCCCACTGTATTATGTTATGGATTATGTACATAACGTTGGAGCGTGGCACATCACGATCATTAGTATTTATTACGATTATCACGAGTACGATATACCATATACATATAATATATATTATACGATATTTATCATTAGTATCTATCACGATTCATTACAGCTTTAATAATGTGTAATAATTGCGGGTATAAATGCGCAAGGTAAATCCCGTAAAGATGGCACCCTAGCTAACACGGGAGGTATTTTCTTATAGATCCGCGTCTCGTGAGTCGGTAATCTTCTCCACAGCTTTAGACGGCTCCACGGCGCAGCCGGCTGAAAATAAGCAATTAAAAGTTGCAATCATAAAGTTGCATCATTGCAAAAAAGTTGATTGGAGGTCAAAGAGATACATTGCACCCGCATCACAAAATAATTAGATTACTAGTCTTACGAATAATAAAAAGACAAAAATGGGAAAACTGTGTGTCTGTCTCGTTGTTGTCATTAAGCAAATTAAAAATTTAAAGCAGTTCCCGGTTGTTCTGAAGTTTTAATAGCTTTTGCGTTTGGTGTCAAAATTGGTCTTCGCTTAGCTTGCGAAAGTTATTATTATGTTATCTTACTCGCAGAGTATCTTTGTTTTTATCGTTTCACAAAACCAGCTTTTGCTTATAGCTCACCAACTTGCCTATAGCTGTCAGGACACACTGAATGTAGATATGGCTGTAGAGTTAATACATTTTCGCAGTTAAAGAAAGTTTTAAATTACATTAAAAAATTCACTAGAAGATTTTAACGATCGTTTGATTACAATGTGGGTGGCGCCACTGTACGCGCTATGCCGGTAAAGTTTCCAGTAATTAAAGTAATTTCCAGTAAGTAAAAAACGTTGTAACTTCGAGCGTCTTCTCTCACCCGGCAAAAAAACGTCTACTGTAGCTAGGCATCAAGAATATGAACATTGGCGATGTGCTTCGGATGTGTACTCGCGTAACTTGGGGCATAGCAGGGACGCAATGTGTTGGGTGAGAAAAGATACGTATATGATATTTCATCAGCGGTGGAAAAAAATGTGAGGTCGTGGATTTTCTGAATACGTAAACTATGTTGTATGGCTTACATTATGTAATACGTCGCAGAATGCGTTGATGTACTTTCTTTACCGTCTATCACCCTGCCTCTTCCCACTCTCTGCACGCCCCTTCTCTCTCTCTCTCTCTCTCTCTCTCTCTCTCTCGATAAGATCGAAGATAGAGTAGATAATGATAGATAGATTGATACGAATAGATAGCATAGATAGCATAGATAGATAGATAGATAGATAGAATAGATATGATAGATAGATAGATAGTATAATCGAGACTAGATAGATAGATAGATAGATAATAATAAGATAATATATTTATATATATAATATATATATATACTATATGTAGATAGATAGATAGATAGAGACTATTTTATGATTGTCAAGAGAGAGGAAGCGAGGAAGAGGCGGGTAAACCGACAGTCAGGCATGCTAGACAGAAAGTCGAGAATGAGAGAAAAGCGCGTCCCCCGATGGACGTGCTGCTTCTATCTATTACAGAGCGTGTACCGTATTACGATATCACTCCTACCGTAAATTCAATTATCTTTATGAACCGATACGAGCGCGCGCGGCGTGTGATGTTTAGCAATGAAAATATTTAGAACTGAATTAAGTATTGAAGCGTGTCGCATGACAACAAGAACGCTGCGAAACTCGAGAGTAGAGAGAAAGAGAAAGAGAAGAGAGAGAGAGAGAGAGAGAGAGAGAGAGAGAGAGAGAAAGAGAAGAGAGAGCAAGTAAGAGAGAGAAAGAGAAAGAGAGAAGTGAGAGAATATAAGAGAGAGTGTGTGGAAGTAGAGAGAGAGAGAGAGAGAGAGAGAGAGAAGGAGCAACGTAAGAGAGAGATAAGAGAAAGAGAGTGTGGAGAAATGTAAGACCCAGAGAGTGGTGTGGAGAGAGAGCGAGAGAGGGGGAGAAGCGGTTCTTAAGATAGTATACCGTAGCTGCTAATAAATAAAGTCTCCGTGTGAAGCAATGAGTTGAGAGGCTATTGCATTCGCCACTTTGAACGAACAGCGTCGGAGAAAGAGATGAACCAACGCGGGAGAGGCATATATCCTCTGCCGACTAACGAGCGAGAGAAAAATAAAACTATTACCCGGGCCGCATAGAGACTGCGTCGCCGATAAATAGAGCTGAAATCTATGTGTAGCGCGCTCGAGGATACACTTCGCGGGAACCTGCGTACATGCCAGCGGGGCACACTGGATAAATTCGTTCGGCCGCTGTCTTAATCCGGCCGATGAAGCGCAACCGGTAGCTCCAGCGCGCCTCAAGTATTAATGCCGTAAATCGCGAACACGATACCAAAATGTATTCAGTCGATATTCGCGCGCT
>NW_014577061.1:1136797-1164935 GCF_000485595.1 Priapulus caudatus | reverse complement strand
GAGAGAGAGGACGGAAGAGAAGGGAGAGAGAGAGAGAGAGAGAGGGGGGAAAAAACGGTGGCAGAACTGGGAAGTGGAAGAGCGCGCGCGAAGAAGTGAGAGATAAGGAATAGACAAGAACAACTAAACAAGGCGCGTATACGCGAGTATATGCGCCCATGATGAGAATGGAGAGAAGAACGTAAAAGGGAGATGAGGTGAGTTGTATTTCGTACAGTAGTCAAAGGGCGGTTAGTACGTTATATCTCAGAACAATCTATTGCAGCGGAAAGTAAAGTAAGCATTATTATTGCTAGCATATCCCATCGGTCACCGGCAAGGCGCTCCATCCGTCTCCAAATTGACACGTATGCCGAGGTTAAATAAAGTCGAAAGTTAGATGAAATGTTAAATGAAATCAAGTATTGTTGGCGTTTTTTGCGCGAGTGGCGGTGCAGTGTCGTTTTCGGCACGCATGGAGAGTACGATCGCAGGAAGTCATTAATAGGTTTCAACGGTTGCAGCGTGCGTTCTATGTATCCTGTTCGGCTACTCTCTGTGTGCGGGGCTTCGATTAATCTCATCAGGACGGACGGTTAAACCAAGTATCAGACACCACACCAAGACACTGCGCGCGCGCCAGCACGCGGCCTGCACGCACGCACACCACAACACACACAACACACACCACACACACACACAACAGCACACACACACCAACACAACAAACACACGACTCACTTACACACAACACATCACACAAAAACCACCACAACACACACACGACACACAAATATTATATATATATATATTAATATATACTATATATTCTATATATTCTGTCTAATCATTTGTATATATATCTAATCTATCTGTCTATCATATCTAATCTTGTCTTATCCATCCATACATCCCCATTCATATTCCATCATCAATCCAGATCATATCAATCAATAATGTCGAATCCATCATCCTCCATCATCCATCATCCATCTCCATCATCCATCATCATACTCAATCCATCCATCTATTCATCCATCCATTCAATCAATCCATCAATCATCATCCTCCATCCATCCATCATCCATCCATCCTCATCATACTATCATCATCATCCATGCCAGTCATCCATCATCAATCATCAATCCATCAATTACATCCATCAATCATCCAATCCATCCATCAATCATCCATCATCACCATCTCGCATCCATCAATCTTCATCCATCCATCCCCATTCATATCCATCATCATACATCCATCATCCATCCATCAGGTCCATCATCATCATCCTTTATCATCCTCAATCCATCCTCCATCAATCCATTATCCATCCATCTCCATCATCATCATCATCTATCATCATCCTCCATGCCATCATTAATCATCCTATTCCATCCATCATCGATCATCCATCCATCATCCCCATCCAATCATCATCCATAGTTCCATCATCTGCCAGCACTGCTCTTTCTCCTCCCCCTCTCATCGTGTTGTAGCCGCGGCTAGCGAAGCGTTGGTGTCGCCGTCTCACGTACCAAGCAATTTCTCCGCTTGCTGCAATCGGCACACCTACGTGTTCCTCTATAGGAGAAGCGAGTTTACTGTATGTATTGGTGGGAGATATTCGTTGTGCTCTTTCCCACTCTCACGATCAGCTTTAGCCGCTGGATGACCTATGTCTCCCTCCAGGATCTGACTCGGTGGGTCTGGTCTCTACACAAGGGCTTCAGCTGACAGGATGCTTTATGAGTGCCTATATAGAATGTGGCCCGAGGAAGAGGCAGGGGTTCTTCGTGGTTGTCCTAACCACGTTGCTAGATATTAACCGAATGATTAAAGCATGAGAGAGAATTTGTTATACCTTATTATATATTGCTATAGGCACGTAGTTGCGGCGGCGCAGTCTGAGCTCGGAGTGCCGCTAAGTCCCACAGTGAGTAGTTTCTTCAAGACCCGAGACATTGTGGCGTGGCACGACAACGCAGACGCATCTGCTCGCTTGAATATCATTTGCTGCTATCTTCGTTGCGGCTGAACGTGTGTGTGCTTAATTTTTACCGCCAGGAATACTCCTAACACATATGTAAGTGTAGTAAACGGCTACGCTGAGAAAGACACGCCTGGAAAAGATGGCGAAAATGAGAAATACATAGATAGGGAATGACAAGAAGGAGAGAGAGAGAGAGAGAAAGAAAGAAGAGAAAGAGAGAGAGAGGAGAGAGGAGGAGAAGACGAGAGACGGAGGGGGAGAGAGAGCGAGAAGAGAAAGGCAGATACGAGAGAGAGAGTAGTAGATAGAAATAGAAGAGGAGAGAGACGGAGAGAGAAAGAGAGAGGAGAGAAGAGAAGAGAAGAGGAAAGGAGAAGAGCAGATGAGAGAGCGACGGGATGCGATAAGAGTCGAGGAGAGATGAGAGAGCAAAGAAAGAGAAGATAGAGAGAGGAGAGAGAGAGAGAGAGAGAGAGAGAAAGAGGAGAGAGAGAGGAGAGATAGATAGATAGACACCGAGAGATTCTCAACTATTATGTGACGAGAGAAAGAGAGGATAGAATAGAACGGGCAGATTTCAGAATTATGTCGACCGAATGGAGAGACGAGCCAGCGATATCTATCTATCTATCTATCTATCTATCTATCTATCTATCTATCTATCTATCTATCTATCTATCTATCTATTTGTCTATCTCTTTCTCCCTCTCGTGCCCCTTATTTCACTATTTTACCCCTTACCCTCTGTACAATTTATTTCCTTGTTTTTGCTCTTTCTATTTCTTCCCCTTTCTTTCTTTCTCTGTCTGCTTCTTTTCTTTTCTCACTCTCCTCTGCGATGTGTATATTTGTGTTTACGAGCGTGACGTTACAAAAGACACGAGAATATGTACGAATTTATCAAATACGAAATGTGCGTACAGTTATACGGAAAATCTTTTTGCGCTATGATGCCGATGGTATACGTTCAGGTATTATAATACCAAGAGTTCATAATAGTGCATAATAAAATCTTCTATTAGAGACTCTTGATAAAACTAAGCATAAAAAATTACATACTGTAATAATCGTGCTGCTGCTAGGGAGTGACTCTCAGACAGCAAACAGCGATGTATCGTATGCTTGCGACCGACTCGATCCCCGATGTGAGTTGTGGGACTGGCGGTTTGATGGGAAATAGGCGGTTCGGTGGGAGTTGAGTGGGATATAGGTCCGGGTTGGGTGGGGATTGGATGTGGATTGCTTGAGGGTTGGCTGGGGGTTAGTTGGAAATTGGGTAGAGGTTGGCTGGAGTGGATACCGGTTAGGGTAGGGTTGATAGGAGTTGGGTAGGCGTTGGCTGGGGTTGGATCAGGGTTTATCTGAGGGCTTGATGGGGGATGGGATGGGGGAGCTGGATGGAGGTTAGATGTTGGTTAGTAAGGGGTTGGGAAGGCTTAGTTTGAGACGTGTGGTGTTTTATTGATTTATTCGAGGTTAATTAATGGTCGACTTGTAATTTTGTGGGCCTGGGCGAAGGTAGGTCAGGAAATCGGTCCGGGTTGGTTTTGGTGACGTGTGAATGGCACAATTTGGCGCTATATAGTCCTTCGGTTTACTTTAATCGATTCAATATCATTCTCTATCAAGCTATTGGCCTGTTGTTACCCCCCGTCTGCGACTGATGACGCCGATCTGTGTTCACATCAAGGGGGTGCGTTGAGACACACGCTCTCTTTGTCTTCGGATCGAAGACGAGATAGATATAGGTCCCTGCTTTATCGGGAAGGTGGGAAAGCATGGCACTGCCCCGATTACGCGGTGGTCCCGAATAAGCGGTGGACATAAGCGTGCGTAAGGATTGTTTTTCGATAGCAACTGTCGTTTATGCGATTGCCAATAAAGCGGAGACAACTGTAGGGGAGACAATTGTAACACTTTTTTCCAAATCTGACATAACAACTTTATTATAGTTAAATACTTACTTCAAGGTATATGAAATTAAAGATGCATATCTTGGCTTGAAATATGACTAGGTTTGGGTTAAGTAAAACAAGTTATTTTGAAGCCATTATCATTTCAAAACTGGAAGTCAAGTGTTACAATCACACACACACACACACACACACACACACACACACACACACACACACACACACACACACACATATACAGGGGCGTAGATAGCGGGGGGATGGGGGGATGCATCCCCCATTTATTGACGTGGGGGGATGGCGTGTACAATCATTCCCCCCATTTATTTATTGACGTGGGGGGATGGCGTGTACAATCATCCCCCCATACTTTCAGGAGGAAAATGGGGAATTCAAAATTTTCTGGGGGAGGACCCGCATACCGCCGCCTGTTTCTTACCACCCTCCTCGAAAACCTGCATTGGCCACTGTCGAGCGTAACAAATTGAGCACCCCCACTTCAAAAATCGTTCCGCGGCGCCTGTAGAGTACTGCTAACAAAGATTATGATTATGAATATTTGTATGCATATCAAAAGTCAAATTTGAGTTCATCTGACAGGGGCGTAGATAGCGGGGGGATGGGGGTATATCCCCCCCCCACTTATTGAGGTGGGGTGGCTTTCATTCCCCCTATTTTCAGAAAGAAAATGGGGAAAAATTTAATATTTTACAGACAATAAATACTGGATATTTATCTACAAATCCGTCATCGCTATTCATACTCTCCTAATGTATTATTACAGAAATGGAACGTGACATACATCTACTGTAAAATGGCTGAAACTCGTTCCAAGAATGACATTAATTTTGGACGCATTCCCCATATACGGTTAAGTCTTATCACTGCTCACGAAAGTTAAATCTTTGCTTTATTCAAAATTAGAATAGACCTATTGAGAGTTGGGATATTGAATTTTGACGGGGATTGAATGGGAAAATTTTATTTCATCTTACTTTTTTTGGGGGGGATGGGGGTGCTGAGACCCGACCGGAAGTATATTTCAGATTTTGTATAAGGGGTGAAATATGCACTTTTTGGTTCAAATCTGGTTGTTTTTCTCATATTTTTTTGCAGTTTTAACGTTCTCAGTAAAATATACGTTTTATCAAAATTTCAGGGGGAGATGATTTCAGTGCTGTAGTTGTCAACGGGGGGTCGGTAGCACGGGGCGGTCGCCCCCCCCCCTCAGGAATTTTCAGGGCAAGGGTATTTTAGCCTAGGTAAGTCTGCACTGGTAACCCCAGTGAGGACATGTGCATAGCACAGATTTGGTAGTAAGTATTTTAGTCTTTGGTGTCCCCAATGGTAAAAATATTCAACTCAACACTGATGTTATTGTGATGAAGATTGTCTAATAGTGCTGCCTCACAGTGCAGGAAATTGCATCGAAGAGGTGTTACTTTCAGCAAAATCCCCGGACCCCTCCCCCCCCTTAGCCTGTAGGGTGAAATCTCCATACACCATCCTCTGCCCATCCCTCAATGTGCTTCCAGTGTCCGTCGCTCAGCTTCTTACTAATTTTACCGCTCTTCAGATATCTCCCCAACCTCCTCCCCTCAGTCTTCCACCCCTCGGTCACTCAGCAAGCAATAATTTCCCGTTTCTGTTAGTCCGAATCGAACGCCTGAACAGGTGCTTGCGCATGCGCGATATCTCCCGAGACAAAGAAGAATTTGCGAAAATTATGCATTTAAACTGGAGCGGATGTATCCTAGCATAGATTTATATAATAAAACTCTCTCAGTAGGCATCTGTAAAGATGTAGGAAGAAGACCGCGAATGTAATGTACCCGCTGCATATACCAGTCTGTACACAATCAGACTACGTTTGTGTGTTTGAGAGTGCGCAATATCACACCAGAAGCAGAATATATTGTGACGGGTATGCATTTAGACCTATAGACCTTTCACTAGTATATATATATATATATATAGGAGGTATAAAACGTATATAGACTATAAGAGTATAGGCAACGCTGCGTGTTAATCGTGTGTGAAATGTTGGGCGCTCCCAGATGTCCTGCGAGTGACCCATATGGGAGAATTTCGCTGAATTATTAACGCCCCCAACAGTGTGGAAAGTAGAAACACTCGTACACTTAGCACATATCCTCGGCTCTCACTGTTTAATGATTTTTCTCGCGGCTTTCGCGTTCCGCACGGACCTCGTGCCGTGCCGGTTTCCGAAAAGGTTTCCGAAGCCAACGCCGACTTATCTTCGTTCACGCCTCGCTAGTTCTACGAGTGCGACTTTTTTCACGTCGCTCCGACGCAGGTCACGTAGCGTGTGCGACGTGTCGTAGGATGCGACAATGACACGTAACTACGGTGACACCCGCGCGTTAGCAGTTGGTCGTCGGCTTCATGTTACAAAAGAAGATAGGATCGAAACGGCAAGAAGCCCAAATTAGTGGTGATAATTTAGAGATGTTTGTAATGCGCGCCACTGCGCACATGCGTGGTGAGGCGTGTATGTGCGCGTGCGTGTGCGTGCGTGTGCGTGCGTGTGCGTGCGTGTTCGTGCGCGTCTGCATCGGCGTGTGCGTGTGATTGTGCGTGCGCACGTGCGCGCGCGCATGTACGTGTATATAATATATACGCCCCCTTCTCAACACCACCCAGCTAACTGATGCAGATGGAATTGGGCACGCCACGTTACGCAGTGACCACGTTTATGACAATTAATATTAAATAGGTGCCACTATACTGTCACACGCGCCTATATATGTACTTAAGAAACTCGAACGGGGATCAACCAGCAAACTGTTGTGGACTTATCAATATCGTAGTGTGATGATGCAATTACGCGTCTTGTCCGGTGAAGTAGAATTTTCTTGTCGTGTGAATAGTTTTAGCCATACATTACTATCGATAAAGGAACGGGTTCTCTAGGAAATCGTCGAGAGAGCTTGTGTTACGGGATATTCTGTCTCGCGCCTATCAACTACATAATGAACCGCGGTTCATGCATGATCAGCGCGTTACGGGCAAGCGCTAAACGTATAATCTTGTGTACACACTGAGTTCGAAAGCCAGCGTCTTTTCGGCGAACATAATGTAGACTGTTGCTCCCAGTCACTACTATGGCCTGGGTGCTTTAATAGCACTCATAGACACTACTGGCTATGCACTAATTATTCGGCGTTTATCTCTGCCCGTTGGCCCGTCCGGTGAATTAGATTACATTTGGCATATTACTATGTATTCACTATTTGGCATGTCCAGAAGCGGGAGTACATAATCGGGCCAAATCTATAGGATACGTATGTGTTTTTGATCAACTACCTTTGCGAGTATTTTCGAGTACTCGCGTGCATTGTGAGTACTTGTTTTCGGCGAAGCCGCTTACAGCCCGGCGCACATTGCCGAACATTTTGCTCAAAAACATTATCGTAGCAATGTTCCATGAAATGTTCGGCAATGTGCGGTGAAAAAAGTCGCCGAACAATGTTTCTGAAGATCGGAAATGTTTGATATCTCGAACATTGTTCGTCGAATGTTCGTCAATGTGCGCTGAATGTCGAACAATTCTAGGAACATTTGTAAAGTAGTAACCAATAGCAGCACGATATGTGGTCACATGATTTTTGTGCCCAATTATGCGCCGATCACGTGACTCTTTACAACACAGCTACTAGACGGCGCCACGAGGTTGTTCGCTGCAAAATATTCGGCAATGTGCGCTCAGCAATTGTTTACCCGCACAATTACAGACAAAAACATTTGTTCGGGCGAACATTTGTTCGGGAAAATGTTCGGCAATGTGCGCCAGGCTGTAGGTTATTTCAGTGCACAAATAAAGTCTGCAGTCATCTGGCGAGTTTTTCACCTGCTTTCGTCTGCTTTAATTGTCGATGTTCGCGCCACACCTGACTAATCGGCAGCGGATCAGGTGATACATTCAGGCAAGACAGGAGTACCGGATTCATGTCATTCCGTCTCTGACCGGATTCGAGTCATTGCGTCTCTGACCGGATTCGGGTCATTTCGCCTCTGGTTCAGGTCATTCCGCCTCTGACCGGACTCGGGTCATTGCGTCTCTGACCGGATTCAGGTCATTCCGTCTCTGACCGGATTCGGATCATTCCATCCCTGACCAGGTTCGGATCACTCCATCTCTGAGGAGCGTAGCCATGTCGATGCAACGCAAGCTATAACGAATTCGCGATTTCATTCTTCAAGCAGTTTTGATGACATCTATCGGCGGCATTAGCAAACTACCGCGGATCGCCACATGCCACGCTCATGCAGTAATAGATGAGAGCTTCACTGCGCGCCATTTGCGTTGTCATTCGGTGTACGTCGCGCGAAGGGCACACTGTACAGATACGCGAGCGCACGAATACACACGTCCACGCATTCACGTACGCACACACGCCCCCAGGTTCACACCCACACACACACGCACACACACACGCACACACACACACACACACACACACACACACACACACACACACACACACACACACACACACACACACACACACACACACACACACACACACACACACACACACACACACCCAGGGCGTAAATCTCGCGGGGGATGGGGGGGATGCATCTCACCGCTCTTGAAGGGAGGGGGGGAGGCGCTGTAACAAATATGCCCCTGCGAATTAAAAAAAAGAGAGAAAAAAAGAAAGAAGAAGAAGAAGAAGAAAAAGAAGAGATAGTGATTGTTCAATTTCAGATAATTGCATGAGAAGTGAGTTTTTTTAAATGTATGTATAAACTGTATAGCCTACACGTTACAGTATGTTAGCGATCATCTTAGAGTATCAGGGTTCCAACCCTGTGAACCCAATGCGGTAATGAAATTATGGACATGGGGGGGGGCAGAAATTAACGCTTGTCTGCGCAGGCAGGGGAGCGCCCCGGCCGTAGGCATGCAGTGGCTAGACGGGTTCGGCAATGGCCCCAGAAAATTTGAAAATTTAAGGCATTTTCTGCAATCTGAGCATACTGGGCATATTCTATGTCTGATAACGCTATCTCAACCCTAGACTCTAACCCGCAGTTCATTCAAACACTTTTCATGACTTTTCAAGAGGCGTACACAGTTAGGTTACTATATAATAATACATATAAAATACACAGGTAAGAATTGCAGATTTCACAAATTTCAACGTGTTTTTGTATGTTTGCAACCGATGACTTTTGCCCATATTTGTAGTCGGAAACATTTTTCTTAAAGAGTTCATTTGCATGATTCTGCCGGCATCTCAAAAGCATCATTGTGTCAAGTTAATAATCCGTAAAATGCTCACTTCTGCGTCAAACAGACAATTCTCTAGCTGCTGCAAAGAGGCTTGATATATTGGTGAGATTCCACTGCTCCCCCATAGCACTTATGCTTTTTGAGAGACTATATGCATCTGGCAGTCACGTGCTCTTCTACTGCCGGGACCACTTGAAAGTCGTCTTGCTGACCATGCAATAAGCCATGATAACACTGGAGTTTTACACAACGTACTGATCATACGACAAGTACCAAGGCTCACATCTGTGTATATTCGTTTCTGACTTTCTGTAAAAGTTGGGTTTTATTGGATGCAATGGCAATTGAACGCCATTCTGCCGCCACGTGTTTAATCTGATTTAGCAGACAAAGCTACGCAACACTTACATGACAGAGTCTGGTCTGTACTAGGCTTGTTCCATTTCCGTAGACAGCCAATACAAAAGCTGCATAGAAACATACATTATAACAGAGCGATGGTAGGGGAGTTCAAAACTAACGGTAATGGCAGAGCGGCATTCAAGTAAACCGACTCGGCAGCAGTGACGGCTATTAATAAAATAATTTGGAGACATGGGCAGGGGCGTGTACAGGGGGGAGGGTCCAGGGGGTCCGGATCCCCCGTCTGCTCGGCAACGAAGCATGCTGACGAGGGTCTAATTTCAAAAATGTCTCACGCTTGGTTACGTTAAGTTTGGTTCGTAGCACCCCCCCCCTGGTCCAAATCCTGTACATGCATGCCCTGATGGGCAGACCCTCAATTATTTCAATTACTGTTATCATTATTATCATCGTCATCACCATAATAATTGTTATTATTTTGGTTGATGTTCCTATGCTCCATATGTACCATTATACATCATTTTCTAAGTGATGGGACTCAAAATACAGAGTTCGCGATCTTTCTGAGCGAAAAAAAAAATACTCAATCTAATGTTAGGCTACTTGATAAAGTGTGGCCGTCTTCTTTCGGAGTTCATTATAATAAAACACTACAAGTTTGCAGCTGTCCAGTATTCGAAAATAATGCTTCAAGATTTTCGTGGCGAGCGCGATCGCGCGCTGTGTGCGTAAATTATTGTGGGCTTGTGCCTCGTGAGCTAGTTGTGCTATCGCGGCCGATCATCCCCCCACTCCTCGGTACGATTTACGGCCGCTGACACATAGCACACACAACACACAGGCCAGGCACACACCGCCACACACAACACACACACACACAACACAGCACACACACACACACAACAAGCACTACACACACACACACACACACACACACACAACACACGTCCACATCACGACCCACACACACACACATACAGGGGCGTAGATAGGCGGGGGGATGGGGGGATGCATCCCCATTTATTGACGTGGGGGGATGGCGTGTACAATCATTGCCCCCATTTATTGACGTGGGGGGATGGCGTGTACAGATCATGCGCCCCCATACTTTGCAGAGGAAAATTGGGAATGGCAAAATTTTCTGGGGAGGACGCTCGCACCCGCCGCCTGTTTCTTACACCCTCCTCGAAAACCTGCATTGCCACTGTCGAGCGTAACAAATTGAGCACCCCCACTTCAAAAAAATCGTTCCGGCGCGCCTGTAGAGTACTGCTAAACAAAGATTATGATTATGAATATTGTATGGGCAATATCAAAAGTCAAATTTGAGTGTCATCTGACCAGGGGCGTAGATAGGGCGGGGGATGGGGTATATTCCCCCCCCCACCACGTATTGAGGTGGGGTGGGCTTTCATTCGGCCCCCTATTTTCAGAAGAAAATGGGCGATAAAATTTAATATTTTACAGAGCAAGTAAATACTGGATTATTTATCTACAAAATACCGTCATCGCTATTCATAACTCTCCTATGTATTATACAGAAAATGGAACGTGACATACCATTCTACTGTAAAATGGCTGAAACTCGTTCCAAAATGACATTAATTTTGGACGACATTCCCATATACGGTTAAAGTTTTCAGCGTGCTCACGAAGTTAAATCTTTGCTTTATTCAAATTAGATAGACCGATTGAGAGTTGGGATATTGAATTTTGACAGGGGATTGAATGGGGAAGTTTTATTTCATCTTATTTTTTGGGGGGATGGGGGTGCTGAGACCCGACCGGAAGTATATGGTTCACGATTTTGTATAAGGGGTGAATATGCAGCTTTTGGTTCATAACGGCTTGTTGTTTTCCATATTTTTTGCAGTTTTAACGGTCTCAGTAAAAATACGTTTTTATCAAAATTTCAGGGGAGATGAATTTCAGTGCTGTATGTCAGTGTCAACGGGGGGTGGTAGGACGGGCCGGTCGCCCCCCCCATCAGGAATTTTCAGGGCAAGGGTATTTTAGCTAGGTAAGTTCCTGCACTGGTACCAAGTGAGGACATGTGCATAGGCACAGATTTGGTGGAAGTACGTTTTAGGTCTTTGGTGTCCCCAGATTGGGTAAAAATAAAAATATTCAACTGCAACACTGATGTTATATGTGATGAGATTGTTAAATAGTGCTGCCTCAAGTGCAGGAAATTGCATCGAAGAGGTGTTACTTTCAGCAAAATCCCCGGACCCCTCCCCCCCCCTAAACAAGAGGGCCTG
This sequence comes from Priapulus caudatus, assembly GCF_000485595.1. Taxonomy (NCBI): domain Eukaryota; kingdom Metazoa; phylum Priapulida; class Priapulimorpha; order Priapulimorphida; family Priapulidae; genus Priapulus; species Priapulus caudatus. The sequence goes on along the minus strand of NW_014577061.1, from coordinate 1,153,163 downwards.
AAAGAGGAAAAATCCTGATATTCTATGATACTGATGTCTAAAATTGATTGCTTTTAGATTGCAACTTTTCAACAATTCCATACAGTGGGAGGGGACACCCTCTCCAACACCCTCGCCCCCGCGCGCTCTTCGTGCTCTCAGCTCGCATGATTCGCCCCGCCTATAATTTCTTCTGGTCCCCTAACTGGTTGTGTGTGGAGGGGGAGTGTTATTAACCTCTGTGGGTCCCAAAGAAAAAAATTACCCTAGAATTCACAAAATTGCACTTACAATATCCATTTTTTCCCAATTCTTTCAAAAACGGCCATCTTGAAGGTTCTAAATTGCTCAAATCTAAGAGCTTCCGGGGACTCTGCCCCTGCATCCTGCCAGGGGCCCTAGGGCGGGCCCTGGACCCCACCCATTAAGGGCTTTGCGCCAAGGCGCTCGCGGTGTGCGCTTATCGCGCACACTCTTCATATACACTGCTATGGAAGTAACAGCGAAATCATCCCCCCCCCCACAACTGAGGACCTGTCTACGCCACTGCACATATAGACATGGTACATGTACCTGTGGGTCAGCGTCATTAATGACTGGCTTCATCAGGCGTGCGCTACTCTGCTGATAATGAAGTCGAATTATCCGGCAGCCTGTAATCAGGCAGCCTCCATTACGAGCGCAATGGGGGAGAGCAGCTTGCGCTATAATCATCACGCTCCTGTTTCAGAATGCAGACAGCGCGAGTGAAAGTGGAGGAGGCCGAAGCAAACGCTAAACGGGCGAAGGAGGATTCCGAAAGAGCGCGAGCTAACGCTAAGCAGTATGCACCGGACTTCCATCAACCAGGTATACCCTCGCTCGCCATACACACGACAGCTAGTTGTGCACAATTGCTCGCTAGGCATTCTGAAGTAGTAGCTAAGTTACCGTACTTGCGCAGGGCTTCTCGTCTAAACGTGTTTTTGTGCGTAGCTCAGTGCAGATTGTTTTCGCGAGGGAAAAGATGGCGTCTCATTATATAAGAGACGTGCCTTGGCTGCTCACCGACGGGTAATGCTATCCCCCGGGCGTGGAGGGAGGTTACCGCAACGTGGCAGCAACACCCCTCACCGACGCCTAATACTCGACTGACGGTCGAGTTACACTGTACTATGTGTTTTTATATTTTTATTTATTTAATTTTTTATACTGTTCATGTGTTTTTTTTAGTTTTTTATTATTATTTATTTTATTTGGGCTTTATGTTTCTGGCCGGTAAGAGAGGTTCTTTCGTTGAATGCAAACTACATGAGCTAAGGATTCTAGTGTGAAGTGTATTTTTCCTTGCAAGCAGCGATCTATGATAGGATAAGGCAGTGGGCAAGCTACCGCTTGTGTGGTGCAATACCATATGCAACAATTGAATACATTGAGAAAACGTTGCCCGGTTGCCCTGGCATCCCAGGTACGAATATCTGCAGATTCTGCGATTCTGCTATTTTGCACCCCTAGGCAACCAGAAATACCGCTGCACGTCGTTGTCGTATATATTTCTATCACCGTTCGTACTGCTTAAATTTGTTGCTACCGCACCTCCTGTTGCACGACCTCACACGCGCATTTTATCATCAGCAGGTCAACATGCAGTATAGCAGTTGCAATCATAGAATGCGGTGAAAACGCATATGTCCAGCGATCACCCAATTGGCGTTTATGTGGAATGGCTTATATGGAATTTCTAGCAAGTCTTATCAAACGCGTAGTTCCTAGCGTTTGCGTCGCCAATCGTTTGCAAAGAAAAGAGGAATGGTTAATTAAAAAGATTTTCGGCATTACTGGACGCTGCAATACACAGTAATTCGCAGTTCGTGGGCCTATAACTCGGAGCGGAATGCAGAGTACTAGTATATCTCGTCGCAAGATTTATCGGTGCACGGGTGCGTGTAGTTTACCGAACCCTGGTACACGCGAGCGTGTGGTTACCGATCACCAGTACACGCGAGCGTGTGGTTACCGATCACCAGTACACGCGAGCTACACACACACACACACACACACACACACACACACACACACACACACACACACACGGACACAAAGAAAACGCACAGTCGGGTCGCGGTGATTGTCTGCACAATAAACGGCGCGCAAGAGCAGTGATAGCGCAAAACGGAAATTCGTTTTCACGTGAAGGATCGTTCAAGGCGAAACTGCCGGAAGAGAACGCAAAAAACTGCAATAAATTATACACTCCCGTCTTCCAGCGTAAGCACGAAGACACGCGTAATGCCCGATAACACGGCTGTTATGGGGGGTCGTAATAACTCTTGCTCTATCACCTGGAAATATATAGACGGATCTTACCATCATCATCATCGCAATCGCCACCCTTTGGTCGCCTACTAAATCGCCACCTTTTCAAACAAATGGCGGAATTTAGTGGTCGCCTACTGAACTGCGTGTTCCTTACGCGAACACGTGTACGTCAGACGCGTGCACGATCGCTCGCGCGTGCGTATAGGCACTCTCCTGCACGCTGCCTCAAATTTCGAGGCAAACCATCGAAAGTAACGATCGAGAATATTTTCGCAGAACAGCAGCTGCGTTACTGGTCAATAAAGGGACGGACTACGTATATCTGAAATTCGCGCGCACGCGGCGACGCCGCATGGCCTCGGCAGCTGTACGTGGGCGACAGCGTAAATCGACAAACAAACGGAAATAGGAGGCCGCGCGCGAGGCAGGTGCATGCGTACGTGCGGCGAGGGGCGCTCGTCGTTTCTCAGTGTGTCAGTTTCTAGATGTTTGTGTAGCGAGCTATATACATGCCATTGGCAGCTAGTGTGGCGCTAAACGGAATTACCACGGGGCGGCTCTGGCTTGCTGTGACAGTCTTTTTTAGCCTGCTTCTCTGCTTCTGCCGGCTTTCCCGCCATTAGTATAGATATATAAAGCAAGATTAGCTTATGTAGCTTATGTATATATTTAGTTCTTGTGACTAAATACACATCGGTTAACCCAATCGTTCTTATATATATATATCAGAGAGAAAGAAAGAAAGAAAGAAAGAGAATCAGAGACGAAGAGAAAAGCGAGAGGGAAAGAGAGAGAGAGAGAGAGAGAGATTGGTTACCGATTCCCGTTACACTGTCGCCTGCGGTTTGCCGAGCACCGACATTGACACGGTTTTGCACTGTCATGTTTTGACACGGGTTTACACAGTGGGCTTCACGCAGCACGTAATAGCCACCCCCGCCGCATGCACAGCTCGCTTAAGTGCGACCATTCATCGCCGTTTCAGCATGTTTCGCATTGTGTGCCTTCATAATGAAATATAAATACACCACGTAGTAGCCGCTCCGCTGCCGTCTGCCCGCTACTGCACAGCGACGTTCTGGCGGACCCGAGTATAGGAGCATCCGAGCATGCGACAATAACAGTACGCCCATCAGCGGGTTGACATTTGCGCTCGTAAACTCCTGTCCTGCATGCAAACACCTGCAGCGCCGGCAGCGGCAGTGGCGTTCCAGAGGCCTCACGTGATTAATTCGTCAGAACTGGGCTATAGAGCTCCGAAGTGATGACGTCACGGTGGCATGACAACGAACCCACTGGTTCTAAACAATCATATGCTCTGGTAACATTAACTGCGTGAAAATGGTGTCGTGTTTTGTACCCGATTTTAACCATCATTCTGAGAGTCATTATTGCAGTTTTTATAGATTTCCAAAGGATGGAAGTGAAAAGCAACACACACACAAATTTATAATAATAATAACAAAATAAAAATAATAATTAAATAAAATAATTAATTAATTAAATATTGTAAGATCGACTTGCTACCGATGCTTTACTGCTGTCTGCAGCGCACACACTCGTGTTTTACGTACGCACAACATTTTCACGCAGTTAATGTTATGGAGCCAGTGGGTTGTTTAGAACCAGTGGGTTCGTTTTCATGCCACCGTGACGTCACACTTCGGTACTCTATACGTTTCGATACTGGTTTCGGAAGGTTCCGGTTATTGTCTCGTCTAGGTCCCCACGTTTGCGGCGGCCATGTTGGGTATATAATATCGTATCAAATTTATGATGTGTATATAATGTGGTATCAAATTTGCAGTCTGTGCGGGGTATAAAATCACCACAAATTTTACTTACACCCCGTACAGACTACAAACTTGATCCCACATCAAACTAGTTCGGGCTTGACGCGCACTAAATTGCAGTTTGTACACGCTATCCCGCGCTAAATACGCGCTATTCCGGACTAAGTTAGCCCCGCAAATGGAGGTGGGCCAGGCCCGCTTAGAAGCGTACTAAGTTAGCCCTGACTAAGTTAGCACGCGCTAAACTGTGTGTGTGCGCAATCTGGAGCCAGGTGCGAGCTAAATTTTACAATACGCATGCGCATAGCCTTATTTATGTCACATAAAAGTACAGTAGCTGTCTGCTGAGTGTCGTAACAACCGAGCATGTGCAGTCAACCCGTGCTAATTTAGCACTGTTCAACATTTTGTGTCTGTACGTTGCGATTTAGAGCGCGCCTGGCGCGAGCTTGGCCCAGACTAGTTTGATGTACGATCAAATTTTGCAGTCTGTACGGGGCATTAGACTCAAAGGTGGAAACATTACCAAAGAAATGTGTTTCAAAATTGTATGGCAGCCATTTTGAAAAAACTGTCCCACTCTTTTTAAAATGCCGATTTCGTCAGAGTCCACCTCTTATTTTATTAAACACCTCTCAAAGCACTCCTAAGCAGCCTAAGCGCTAAGACGTTCTACTATAGTGGCAAGTCAGGATCTTGCACAGCTCAAGTATGTCGATGCGGACACGAAAGCATGGCGATCCCACCCGCTCCGAGCACGAAGCTCTGATCACGAACCGTTCCTATTCCGAACGTCCGAGCGCGAAGCTCCGAGCACGAACCGTTCTCGTTCCGAACGTCCGAAGCTCGGAAGCATGGCGATCCCGGTTAATGCTTGGCAATCGAATCTAGACGTGACGTGACTCGCTCTCAGTGGGAGCATGCGGCGAGTGGTCTAACCTGGCCTATGGTCGAGGCGAATGAGTGACGGTAGGGCATACCCTTGTTTCGTTAGCGCATCCACGCATGCATCCATCCAGCAGATGCGTGCAGCAGCATATTCCCCCAGCATATTATTTTGTCGTTTCACGCGGCATCCGTTCTTTCTTCGCGTGCAAATGCGCTCTATCCTAACACCCCGCTGTAGTTGTCGTACAAATATTTGCTCCGTGCACGGCAGCTGTATGTACCTAAGTGCATGTGTGACGAATTGACATATTTGTTAATAACTGTCGTTGAGATCCAAAGCTGGCTATATCTAGCTAATAAAGAAACCGGGATGGCAAAAGTGGGATCTAGTAACCGATAAATAATTATGAATAGCTGTTATAATTAAGGAAGACTATCGTTGCCTCGTGCCTAAATTGCACTTATTTAAGTAAGTAAATCTCTTCCCTCTACTTCCTTTTTACATGTTTCGCTTTCGGATGTCATAAAACCATCTGGTTATGTAGGAATAAAATTCATATACCTAATAGGCCTATACAAAAAAAATTACCGATACTATTGATGTAATTATACATTCGCGCAGGCATCGATGTCGTTGTGGGAAATTACCGCAATGCAGCAGGGCTGTAGCTAGATGAGAAGAGTTGCCCACCCCCACCTAGAGAAATGTAGATACATTACATGGTCACTGGCGTTCACCTTCCCAGAATAGGAAAAAGAAAAAAGGGCTCCTGCAATAGTAATATATTTGCACCACATATTAGTTCCACACGCAGTATACAAATCGCACCCGTTCGTTGCCCCCAGCAAGAGAACCACCGCGAGGTTGCGCAATCACGACCGTTAGATGACCCGACCCCGACCGAGTTTCGGCATCTCCTCGTTCGCTTCATGCAGCGCCGTCTGTTCGCTAAAAACCCAATCACCTGCTCTTTATTTTTCTCTGCGGGAATAATCTAACCGATCCAAGTGGTTAGATGCGGCGAGACTTGGCACTGATTACGTTTGTGAGTGTAAAGGGCAGCTAATAGCCGTACGCGCGGAAGCTGCGATAATGGTATTCTGACGTCTGAGTGACGTAGTTGACGGTGAGACCTCCAAACTTATCATCACTTATTAGGCAGTTTAGCCGGCTCTCATACCTCATACCTCGTCACATCACGCCGTGGGCTAATATCAGGCGGTTTTATACTCCATCCTGCGCTACTATCACGTGACTTCACCTTCACCATTAGCTACTATCACGTGACTTCACCTTCACCATTAGCTACTATCCAGCCGTGACTGTTCCACGGCAGTCCCACCGATTAGCATCCTATCAAACGATTGACTTCAGCACCTTCACTATTAGCCTCTACTGCAAACTGCATGCAGCGCCCCCCTCGTCCCACACGTGCAAGGATAAGAGCCCAGAGGCGCGAGGGCGCCATCTGTCGTGGAGTATTGTTGTAGGCTACTATCACGGGGTGACTTCACCTCCACCCATTGACGCTACTATCACGGCTTGTCCGTTGCACCTTTCACCATGGCGCTACGCATCACGTGATTTCCATTTACCGATAGGCTCACGCGTCTATGGGCACGATGGACTTCACCTTATAATGCGCTACATACGCTGAGGTCACACTCCAATCAGTGACTAGCTATCACGTGACGTTCACCTGTCAGCCATGCGGCTAGACGTTCACGTGACTCTCAGACATTCATTATTAGCTAGCCTATCACCGTGACTTCACATTTCATCGCATTAGCTAGGGCTATCCACGGGTGACTTAGCCGTTCACCATCTAGGCTACTATCACGTGCCGTTCACATTTATCCATTAGCTACCTATCACCGTGATTCGAAAGCATTGCACCGGTATTGAAGCTAATATCCACGTGACTCACGGCCGACCCCAGTTAGCTGACTATGCACGTGACTTCACATTGCACTACGTCGCGTCACAGCGGGGGCCATGGTTGGCGTATCGAGGCCAAATCGGGCTAGATCTGGCTCCGGCGCAATTTGGCTCGGGCCGGTATTGAGTGCGGAGCGTTCAGCCTGAACGATACCAAGTGATGACTGGCTGTCAAATTCACAATTCAAAATTCAACTAAATTTTATTGCAAACAAAGTCTCTGACCGATACTTTGCAGTATGTCGCGAGATGGGCGTTGTTTACGATTTCTAAGAGTGTGTTACCCGTTGAACGTTTCGACGAGTTATAAATTATCCAATCTTGAAACGTGCATCCTGATGCACAGTTTTTCGAAATATTTTAATACTGTTTTGGACTTTTATGGTCTCGTTGAAGTAAACACGTTGACACTCGCGCATCCTACCGCTGGCAACCGATTCTATCCGCTCTAAGCCGCCGCCGAAGAGCTGGTGCTAAAATTTTGGCTCGGGCTGGTCCGACGTTTTCGACTGGACCAAATCTGGCACGGGCCTAATTAGCCGCTGCGGCGCAAAAACCTCGGTGTGAACGCTCGGCTCGAGGCCAAATCTGGGCGGGCCTAATTAGGCTCGGGCCAAAAACGTCCGTGTGAACGCGCCTACTATGCGCTACTATCACGTGACTTTACCTCCACCATTAGCTATTAATCACGTGACTTCACATTCACTATAAGCTAATATCACGTGACTTCACATTCACTATGCACTACTATAACGGGAGCGGCTGCCGGCATGAGAGAGTGATGCCATAACACAGGTAGGCCTACTGTTCCGGAACAAAGAAACCAAGTGTTGGTCGCTAGTCACGACATCGTAATTACTTATTGACAGCCGTGGAAAAGCAGACGGGTGAAAGTATAAGGACGCTCGTCATTCCTCGCTCGAAAAAACGATTTGCTTTGAATGACTGTAGGCAACGCTTTGTGAATCGGTAAAAGGGTGAAATAATACAGATGTCTCGCGCTGGGGCTCATTACCTAACGTTAGTCCTCGTATGTCAGATGAGCTTCGGTGTGCTCACGGTGCTTGTTGATACATAGATATTCTTAAACTTGAGAGAAAGAGAGATAGCAGTCGGTGAGAGAAACCACGTCCTATGGAGAGAGGGGGCGGGGAGGGAGAGCAAGAGAAAGAAAGAGCGGGAGAGAAAGACGAGGAGGAGAGAGAAAAAGAGTGTGGAGAGAGAAACAGGGGGGTAAGATTGAAATGCATATGAATGGACAGATAGAAGTGAGTGCTTAAAATCTGGATTATGAATTGGATGTGGTATATTATATATATATATATATATATATATATATATATATATATATATAATATAATAAATCTAGAATAACTATATATGCGCAATTAATCGCCACTTTCTCAATTTTCTCTCACGCCTCTGAAACTGAGCTCTCAGCCCCCGACTGCCGATATTTTAAAATAGACGACTCTCAGACACCAAGCGGCGCAACTGGAGCGCCGCGAGCATTTTTTTTCACAGAGAGCACATTTCTGCATGTTTATTTTCCCCCAAGTGGCGCAAAATGGCAAACCAGCGAACGGAGAATCTACCCTGTCGAGCGTGTGTGAGTCGGCACTGTTTTCCTCAGCCAACGAGCAGGCGCGAGTTACGCAGGGTAAAACTCTGGCAGTAGTGGGGGAGAATGCCGGCAGTCAGCTCTCATGCATCTCCCGGCGCGCTTCCAGAAATAGTTGCTAATTGATGTTGTGATCTCGCTCAGGCTTGGGCGAGACATTGAAAGGGCACCTCTAAAACCTAAAAGCAAGCGCCAAACTGTACGTGGTGAGATCGGTAGCAACCACTGCAACAGCGTATATTATGCTGTGATGCATGGTTGCTGCGGATACCTGCCGGCTACTACCGCTGGGAACATGTACCGTCATCTGTGAATTATCACCGACAGTTCCGTTCTCGTCTTTTCAGGTCCTGACATGAGAAGGCAGGCAGGCTCAACGCTAGGAAACCAGCCAACAGGTGTCGGCAGGGGTCTTGCCCCCGCTCACGATCTCACGCACAACTCCTCGTTGCCTAGGCCGGCCGTCTCCATCGCTGCACCAATAGGGCTGGGCAGGGAGGGGGGCTTGCACTCCCACACACCAGACATTGCATTGTCAGTGCCAAATCGTGAAGTAGCCAGTGATCACATAAGCAATGCCTACGAACCGTCCCAGCTGCATGTGCCATCAGTAGAGATCAGCATCGATGAGCCAAAGCTGCAAGGCAGGGACAATATAGGAATGAGAAACGACAGCTCTCACGAACCTTACACTAGCCAACCAATGCCTGACCACAGCAGAATAGAGTACACGTCGTCTGACCCTTACAGCAGCAAACGAACGCCCGATCAAAACAGGATTGATTACTCGCGGCCAGACTCCTACGGAGACAAGCGCGATTCGGACAGACGAGAGTACGACGACAGAGGCAGCTACGATCGCGACCGCTACGCCTTCAAGCGGCAGCCGCAGAACAAGGAGCGCAGCGGCTACGACAAGTATTACGATCGCGACTACGATGACTACGAGCGTCCGTACGAACGCGGACGCTACTCGGACGAGAGGTACCCACGCGACGACAGACGCGACGACCGACGCGACGACCGACGCGATGAGGGCTACGGCCGGCCCGACAGGCCCTACCTGAGCAACAGGGCGCACACGATCGACTACGCCGACAAGCGCCAGCGCGAGCCCGAGCGCGCCTACCTGGCGCGGGCGTACAGCACCGAACAGCCGTACCCGAAGAGCGGCGGCGGAGGCGGCGGCGGCGGCAGGTACGACCGCTACAACGACGATCGGCGCGAGCAGAGAGTGCCGCACGGTGACAACATGGACACCGCGCCGCAGATGCGCCCCAACCACATCCACGCCGTCGCGCACGACCCGCGCTTCGCGACGCCCAACAAGTCGGACTGGACGCCGGACTCGGGCGTGTCGGGCGTCTCCGACGCCTCCGAGGACGCCTTCTCCAGCCGCCCGCTCAAAGACGTCAAGGAGGAACGCAGGAAAACGCTGCCGTCGATCATGAACCCGGACCTGATCGGTCCGCCGATGACTGCGACGCCGACGACGGCGGCTGCGGCGTCGTCGTCGTCGTCGCCGAAGACGAACCGTGGGTCGTCGCGGCTCCGCAGGACTGCGGACGACACGGTGCTGGCGACGCGCAAGCAGGCGTATGTGATAGACGAGGGCCATCGCAAGCGCATCAAGGCCGTCGTGCACACGCCGAGCGACGCCGACAAGCTTCCGACGCACATCGTCATCGAGCCGCAGCAGACGACCAGCAGGCGGCGCCGCAAGAGTCTTCCCGACGAGAACGACTTTGTTGTCGCGCGAAAGCCGGCCCTGACGCGGGAGGAGATTTCCGTCTTAAGTGCCTTACGGAGGGAGGAGGTCAGGATGGAGAGGGCCTTTGAGGAGAAAGACGCGCAAACTTTCTTCCTGTTTAGATCCAGTGTGAGGGTGAGTATGTATGCGCGCTAGGCCCTCGAGCTGTGTGCAAACTTACGTCTGATCTCTAAAGCTCGCCACTCACCTCGCGATGTGCAGAGTGGGAACCTCTCCAAATATCCGAATTTATTTTCTCTTTAACGGTTCTCCTCCACACCATCTTCTTCCTAGGCATCGAATTGAATTAATTTCAAGGCGCTACTTATGTAAGCATGTTTGCTAGCTAGCTGTAGTCGAGGATAAAAAAAAAACATGCACCTCTGTTAGATAGAATGTAGCGTCGCTTCATAATCGACTAGACGTTCGCGAACATTCATCAGCGTTTCCGCGACAACCACTTGATTAGACAGTTGCGTCCGCGCGCAGCGACACTCAATTTGTTATAACGAGCTGCATCTTCGATATTGGAATGCGTTTTTGCCGGAGCCAACAGTCTCCAGAGCATCGTTGGCAGCGGTGAGCGGCGCTTGGTCGTCACACACCGCATATAACGTGCTGATCGATAACCGCTACAGCGAATGTCCGCCAGGTGGCGGCAGCTGTCATTTCCCACGGCGGCCCGCCTCCGGGTTGAGCTGGCGACGCTGGCGTGCGTACTGGTGTGTGCGTGCGTACTGGTGTGTGCGTGCGTACTGGTGTGTGCGTGCGTACTGGTGTGTGCGTGCGTACTGGTGTGTGCGTGCGCGTGTCGTCTGCTGTACCGATGCTAGTCGCTTAGCTCGCTCCGAACGTCTCCGCTGCCGAGTAGGCCTACATGGTTCGCGTTGGAACGTTGTTTTTGGCACGTGGCTGCATGCTTATTTTGTTTCACGCGCACCGCCCGTTGGTTTTGACGACGGCAGTCGAGTCAGAGTTGACAGATAGGAAGATGTGTGTGTGTGTGCGTGTGTGCGTGCGTGCGCGCGCGCGTGTGTGTAGGCCTAATTGTGTGTGTGGTGGGGGGGGGGATATCCGCACCAATGCGATTCCAAGAGTGACGTCGGTCTTGGCATTTTCGTCGCCAGGCTAAGGAGCTTACCCGTGGCTCGCGTCACAATGTACGCGCTCCTCTCCTCTGACGTCCCTTTCCTTGATAATCAAAATCCACGAGTATGGTTTAAGGATCGCGTAAAACCCAGCGGCAACAGTATTCGTAATCCGACTAATTGACTAACTAACCACCCGCGGGTGAAAATAGTTATAACATTGCTTTACCGAAAAACCGAAAATGTCAATTCGCACAATCATTATGAAATTATGTCACTTAAATGATTAATGTGAAAGTTATAGTTAGGTACATGACTGATGACAAGTATTCAACTGCGTTTCGTATTTCCCGATTATTTCACTCATCGAATAATTAAGATATGTAGCAAATATTCGGATATCAATTTATTCAATGATTTAAGTGAACATTACGTAGATTCGATTAGCAGTGACTGAAATAGCGTAGCAGACTGGTAGTCTAATACTAGCCTTCATTTTTGGACCCGACATAATATGTTGGGTCCAAAAATCAAGTCTAGTATTATATATTATATAATATTTGAGAAGTTTTTGAGTACGTAACCTTCGTTTTTCTATTACGTACGTTACACCGATATGCCAGAATTCTAGTCTACAGGTAACAGCATTGACATCAAAAGTCGAAGGACCCGTGAAAGTTTTTTTCTAGTAACACTGTCGGCTTGCCTAGACACGAACCACCGTACTAGAGCGTTCTTCAGAAACCACGCGAATATATTTACATATATTCTGAGATCTTCATTCACGCGGTGGTGTGTACGTGCATGCGCTCCCCTCCCCTCCCATCCCTTCCCATCCCATTCCTTCCATACTCCCCTCATTCCATGTTCGCGCGTGTGTGTGTTCGCGCGTGTGTGTGTTCGCGCATGTGTGTGTATGTATGTATATGCGTGCCCGAGCGTGTGTACGCGTGAGTAGGGTATCCAATACCAGTGCTTCGCGGCTCAATATAGTCGATTTCTAAAAATTGTATCACTGAGATCTGGAAGGAGTAACTATATTTATACTCCTTTCGATTGAGATTCTAAAAGCACTGGCCCAACGATTCCTTGTCGAATCGTTCTGCGCGCGCTAAATCCCAAATGCTTTCTTCGGCGAAAATTCACAGACAAGGACCCATTTCGAATGCAAGTAGTTGCAGTGATTGATTAGATTAAGTGAATTCGCAGTTTCGAGCAGGTATAGAACAAATTTCGTTAGTTTTTCCTCGAGCATCTTTGGCTAGGACGTGGGGCAAAAATAGATGAGGTGGAATGCTATTAGTGAACACCACAATACCAACAGCAACATCCCCCGACGAACTTGCACGCGTATATTCGCTTTAGATATACAGTGCACCCCGCGTCTATTATTGCTACCGTGATTATTAATCTTCGAAAAACCCAGACTAGCAAATTTAGAATTAAACCAGCGCATCTGGCTTGCCGCTCTAGACAATTTTACGAGGCATTCGAATAGCGCCGTTGCGGTAATTTGGGAATTTTGGTTTCGTAAAATCCACACGTAGTTTTTAAGAGCGACCTAAAAACCATCTTTCATAAAATGCAGTTGCGTTCGTTGCGAGTTCAAGCAGCGCGCCATTGGTTGCTGGCGTGGGCGATGGCATTCTCAGGAGAATTTTCTCGTTATAATTGAATTTCTCATTTGTCTCTCGTCCTTCTTCCTTCAGAACTGGGTCTACCATCGACGACTGGGTCTGCTGATACTCTGCATCAACGCCACCCTAGGCTATCTATTCTTCGATTTGATCACGAAATAATCGTCAACGGCATCGCAGTTTCCTCCGCCAGAGTGCACTAGGTGACGGATCGAGGACGGGCCACGCAGCGGTAACCGATGGCCTCGTCGACGAGGCAAGCCGACATCGCTACTGACCGCCGATCACAGACGAGTGCTACCGAAGTCGTGTCGGCACCGACAGCTGGGCTTTGTGAGATGGCGACTAGGAAGACGGACACCCACGAGGCTGATCGTTACGGGCAGCTTTAGACTGTGATCTTATCCAATTAGCCACGATTTGCCACCTCCGGCAGGGCGCTAACGCGCGCGTGCACAGACAAATTGCTGGTGCGCCCAGACACACGAAATTCGAAAGTGGTAGTTGTGTAATACACGTAGGTGAAAATTTGTATCCTACATACCAAATCTGATTCGTAGCCTTCTTCTGTTGGACGTCGTCCCCTAATGACCACTATAAAGAGAATGTAGGCCTACAAGCCTGAGTCTAGTTCGCGCTAGATATTATCGTTCGGTTCTGCCATGGGGTCAAATGGCCATTAGTGGACGTTGTTGAATACAACAGGATTAAATGGTTTGCCATATTTTACAGAAACGCGTTACAGAAGTGGTGACGTATCGCACTTTCTGTGTCAAGAGGAAATCTACCACCCGCTTGAAATCGATTGCTTGGCTTTCTACTTCTTCAGTTTTACTGCCTGTGTTACATGGTAGAATAGATGTCTGTGTTTTTGGTTATTTCTTTCTACTTGTAGAACACCGTGCTGTGGTCACACATGTATAGGTTGAACACGTTGATTTTATTTTATGAATTGGTAGAATAAAGTATGAATTGGGAGCAGAACAGAGATATTTACATGTAGAACCTCAATTACGCCATTCTGCTGTATTGTTTTTTTTATTTCTTCAGGTGCAGACCCTATTCTATAATCTTTTACCCCCACCAACGTATAGGTACTTTATCGTCCATCTATAGCTCCTGTCCTTATTCCGTTTCGATATTTATATACGATTCTTTCATCTCTCTAGGTTTTAATTGCAACTAGCTTCAGTTATTCTCTGCACCTGAGAGGGCGGTGCTTTCTACTACGGGATAGTAGCTCTATCTTAAAAAGCACTGCCCTAAACTCGCTTCCATGCTGTCTGAGGTTCCAGCAGGAAAGCTTTGTAGGGTCGTACTAACTATAACCTAGCACTGTTATCGGTTACGTATTTAGACTTCTTAATGTTGTATTCACCTACTTTCTCTTCTTATTGTAACACTTTTTACTATTCACAAAACCTGCCTCAATAGGACTTATTTCTCAACTTATTCCCCTTTTATAATCTTCAGGGATTCTCACGCAGCCGTGTTTTTATAGGCAAACTGAGATGCATTTCCATGAGTTCGTTTTTTGGAATTGTTACCCTGCATGTATCTGTTCTTTGGGTTTTCACGAAACTTAACGGGTAACGGCACGGTATTCTAACGTTGCCAGCAACTCTTTTGTAAAAAAACCCGATTGGTTTTCATTGTCATTGCTAAGACGGTTCATGGTAGGTGTGTATCGAGCGTGCGATGTGCCGTGTACACGCGTGTGTGGCCACTTGTCTATACGATTCACTCTTTCAAAGTGGCCGGATAGATGTCACAGCCCTGTGAGAGGCAGTAAGGCAGTAATGTGTTACGAGGCGACCCCCTGACGATGCTTATGTACACCCACCGAGCATCGGCTGTCGCGTAGGAAGCCACGAACGAGACGCCATCAACGCTCCCACATATGTAACTCAAATGCTAACGATCAAACATATCCTGTGTTTTAGTACACAGCGTAACAAAACGGGTGTGGGGGTACAGCGAGGGACTTAAGAGCAGCAGGGCGAATGAAACGTCCCCGGAAGAGGTGGAGTGGCATCATTCTTGTCAACGCTATGTGGTGCCATGACGCCTATCAGATAACAGATAGCACGAGATGACAACAATCTATAGACAAGTCATGTCTAGTTGCATGGGAGCTAACCCTGCACACCGGGTCGACCTTATACCTAAGGTGCTAGCCGGTCGCAATTCCCGAGTTTGTACTACACCTGCAGCAAACATGCAAGGTTTGCTAACGTTTGACTATAAGAAACATTCTCGGTGTCCTTCTTCGCTTTATGAAGACGCACGCCAGTTGGTTGGATTGTTGTTGCACCAAATTGGCAACACCGTAATGTTGTAACTGGCATCTAGTTATAATACCCGGCTATTCAGAGTTAAGGAAAAGCATTCGTATTTTAATAAAAATTGAAAAAATGAAAAGGCAGCATTTAGATGAGGCGATGTTTGTTTGTATGGTCAGTAAGGTGAAGACGATGATCTAAAGAAGTCTCGCACACAAAGGTATAAAACAATGTCTTTTTGATTAGTTTAGGTGAGCTACGGGAGGGAACTGATGGCTCACCTATGACCCCACAGCTCACACAGCACTGCAGAATGAGGGCAGAGAATGAGAGAGGACACTCATATTGACGTGTACAATGCAGGAGTGGAACAGAAGCCAATGCGTGCCAATGTATATTAATTATATTTGAATTTTCAGAGTTTATTAACAATCACAATCGACTGTTTGTGCGTGCACAACTGTGCTCTTTTTCTGTATTGACTTTTTGATAACCTGCTTTTCTTAATAACAACTTGCTCATGTTAGCCATTAGCTGCGTGTATAACATAATGGGACGATACTGGAGCCACTAGAGGGCGGTGCAAAGGCGCATGCGTACTGTACGGTCGGTATCGATCACGCGGTAGCTTCATTCGGTCGCGTAGCGGAGTGCATCGCACGAAGCAAACAACGATAAGCTTTATGCAATCCCCGATCGAAGAGCTGCAGGCGGCGGGGGTCGAATCACCCTAGCACGCGGTAGCTACATCACCTGAAGTCCTCATGCAAATTAACGGCGCAGGTATTCCGCGTTTGATCCCATATTCCCTCAGCAATCTTGCGAGGGGTTTGCCTCCGAGAGTGCACTGGTCGCTCGTCGCGTGCGGGAAACGGCGGTGGCACTTTTGATTTGGCGATTAGTGATTTGCGGGGGTTGGCCGGTACTGTGCTAGCCTCAGCGAAAGATATCCGAGACCTGCTCAGTCGAGGGCGACGCAGGAGGCAAGAGGCTAACACGCAGTGACTCCTATAGAGTTTGCATGAGGCGATTACTACGTTTTAACAAGGCCCGATTATTGCCTATTATTAATACAACGGAAGAGTGATTAA
>NW_014577061.1:1121797-1131797 GCF_000485595.1 Priapulus caudatus | reverse complement strand
GCTCTATTTACTTTTAACACTCTCTTAATTACTTAATTAGGAAACAGCACAAAGAAAATAATGCAGGCCAATAAGTTATGAATAACGAAAAGTGTTGCATCACAATTTCTAGTCTATTTCCTGGAAAATGTGAACAAGCCCCAAAATAAAAAAACATTATACAAAACGTTTATCCACTTCATCCACTTGGGTACAAAAATACTACAGAAATGTTGTAGAATTGAAAGCTCAGCTACCTTGAACACCCCATCATCATACACTGTTTGAGGCCCATGCATCGATACATCATTCACTGACTGTGTTGGATGCTCCGCTAGTTCTGAGGCAGTTGTACTGCTAAATAGATAACATATAATTATGAAAATAAAAAGTCAAAGAGAAAATCTAGACAGTCAATATGTATGACCCACGTAATTACAGTCAACTGTCCCAATACCGACCATCCTCTGGGACCATCCATTTAGTTACGTTTTCTGTGAAATTTGGTTCACAGGGGGGGCATCTTACACGTCTCAGATGGTGTTGGGACTTTAAAAAAATTGCCTGATTTAACGTGAGGTTTGGTTTTGAGGGCATTTCGGAATTTGAAGAGTTGACCGTATATATGCTAAGCACTAACAATTAGCAAAAATTTGATTGTATCAAAACGTATTCAGTAATTTCAGTAAGGAAGTATTGCACAGTGGCTTACACCACATCACCAGAACAACTGAGCATTAACTAAATGACTCTTCCTAGACGATAATAAATGGAAGGCATAATTTATATTCCAAATATATATATATTTACTTATCAAAAATAAAATGATTTTAATGTGCAAGTTATTTTGGATATGCTGCAATAAAATTTCAGCCATTATAAAGCTCGCATGACCATGTGAAACTTGAAAGAGAAGAGAAATAAATTAACTTCAATTGTGTTGTTTTATCAAATCTCTAGCTGTAGTGGTACCCTAGATATTGCTTCTCGAAGATCAATGACATTTATTTTGGTCCACCCTATATGTATATATATAAGCTACCTGCCATCTTTTAATTTCAACTCATTCAAGTTGTCTTCGAGATCTTCCTTCTCCTCTTCACCAGCATCATCATCTCCTTCCTCCTCCATTGCATCGTCCCCTCCCTCCTCTTTATCCTTCTTTCGTCGGCGTGCTTTTTTCTCAAATGACCTTTTGCCCTTAAGTTCTAAATCTTGCCATTTTCCTTTGGCAAGGTCCAGTTGGTAAAAATCATTCAAGCAAGTTCCTATAAATAAAATTTATATTTACATTGTGGTGTATAAGAAAGAATTTGTTTGTTATTATATAATTATTAACTCTTTTTAAAGGAACTCTTTCTCTTCTCATTCTATCATCCCAATATATTATTCAGTCTATGGATGATGACATTGATGAAGTACATTGAACACAGGGATACTACTAGTCTAATCCCAAGCTAAAAACCAAATGTTTTTTACCAGCAGTATACCAATTCATAATGAATTCATTACCTAATCAAATGAAAACTATTAAAAGTCGCACCGATAGTCTCGTTCTAGTACAGTAACACCAACAACATGCAGCGATTGACGTGCGGCCATGCTGCCACCCACCCACACACACACACACACCTAGGAGTTCCTCATCATCCTCTTCAGTGTCCAGTACACCTCCGAAGACAACGGCCCTGTTGTTGGGCAGTGTGGCTAGCGAGAACCCACAGCGCGGGGTCGGCCGCACTCCGCACTGCTTGACCAGCGTCCATTTCCATCTCTCGCCCTTCTGCTTCACCGGATCGCCTTGCTCTGCGGTGCGAACACGTTGCGGTCTTAATTGTTACGGTTAATGACGTCACGCGTAGCATTCGAATTTCTGCAGCCACTTAACAGCAGCCTGCAATCTCAGAGGTTCTCAGAGCCGTAACTGATCGTGAACCAGGGCAGGCTTTGCTCACTGCTGCGCAAACGATCCTCCCAAGGAATCAATTCGCATTAGATCTTACCTAGTAATGCTCACATTCTGAAACTAATTACCTGAAATTGTAATAGCATGCCCTTACGTATTACCAAGTACGCATGGAGCAGCCGAATGACTATCTTTGGTATACATTGTTGATAGCAGCCTTAGACTCAGTGTCCATGTTTCTGCATGTGTGCCTGCATGCATGCAACATGTGTGTAATCGTATGTTTGTTTGTGTGCATGCATACATGTGTGCATGTGTGTGTGTGTATTTGGTTGTTTTTGTGTGCATGTGTGAGAGAGATACAGTGCATTTGTGCACACATGCATGCATGTGCATGGATGTGAAATTAATGGTATGACCAAATATTTGATAAAATAGTAGATACCAACACCCTAGGATTGATATCAACAGAATATACAAGCAACACAAATTACCTTGTTGAACCACGAGCTTATCATCAATTTGCTTTGGCAATGCATCACTTAGAGTCTTGGACCATGACACCATATACGTTTCATTTAACACCCACACATGCTGATTTAACTGACTCTATTCTGCTCATAATTGCAAAAACTGAACAATAAATGATCGAGTATATGTTGTCCCTACAAAAAATGAAAAACCTTTCATGCAATTTACAGATACCATAGAGTCATAGACGGAAGAGTACATAGCTGCATGAATTAGGGTGATTCCTAACTTAGGACCCTAGTATATACATGGTTTGATTAGAACATATAGGTAGGTATGGTGATGATGTATCACTATGGCAATAATCATGTGTGTATGGGGTCCTAAAGTAGGATTTAGTGCACGAATTGGTGGCAAACCTACTAGCATCCAAGCCTAGTATGAACATATCGGAGTGCACGGTGCCTTTGTCAGCATCTTTCTTCACTGGCACCTTGCTATAGCCACCATACACAAGCAACCGTCCATCAGTTAGTACTGCCATCTGGTGGCCAGATCTCGGGGCTGGTTGAGGTCCGCTTGGTTCAACCCGTGTCCACGTGTATGTCTCAAAGTTAAATACGTAGACATCATTGAAGTACTTATAATTTCTACACTCCAGAAGAAAAAGCAATGAATATATTCATGGTTAGTTAGTTATAATAATTTCATGCGTTTTGTTATAAACTGAGAAGAGTGTAAACGTTTTGGATGTAAAATCTTGAACAAAGAAGAAATTCATTTTTTACATTTGCCTCTTTATAAATTCCATAACCATGTTATATTTTCTGTATTATCTGGCTACCTGATATTGTCATGGAAACCGCCAAACACGACTAATTCTTTTCTAGAGGCTAGCATTCTGTGACCACTTCTGGATGATGGCCCTCCATGTGCACTAAAATCATAGAACAGGCAAACATCAGCTACAAATAGATCTTTGACTAATTTTCCAAATTCTGCACTGAAACATATAACATTTGATAGAAGCTAGATCACACCCAAACTCTGAATAGATATGTTGCATCAAAGATCGCAATTAAATTCATATAGAAATACTTACAATGTACCATGTAAAACTCCAGCAAATCATTTATGTGTCCACTACAACTACTGTACTGATGTTATGATTACAGCATATGCATTTCCTTTGTCATTTGCTCATGTATTCTCAGAAGCAAGAATTTTTAAAACTGTTTCATAGAAATACAATAAAAGCCTACTTGATTTTCTCCCACTGCTTCTTTGAAATGTGATACACCCAGAGGTCCTTGTAATGATAAAACTGTGACTGGGTGGGGCTGGCGAATTCACCACCAAAAATCCACAACTGTCCACCTTCCTGTTGCATTGCCACAGCCTGAAGTAAAGAAGTGCAAACAATCTTATCACAAATATTACGTGTACATTCTCCCTTGTTTGACTATGCTAATCAATTACATACAACATTAACACGGCACCAGGAGTAACTTAATTAATAGGTTAACATCTGTTAAT
Source organism: Priapulus caudatus (assembly GCF_000485595.1). Taxonomy (NCBI): domain Eukaryota; kingdom Metazoa; phylum Priapulida; class Priapulimorpha; order Priapulimorphida; family Priapulidae; genus Priapulus; species Priapulus caudatus. The sequence goes on along the minus strand of NW_014577061.1, from coordinate 1,127,905 downwards.
CTGTTACTTAATGGCTTTTGTTAATTATAGTACTTCCGATGACATCTTGGTCATTTCCTGGCAAACATGCTATCTGAACATCATAATTCTAAATGAGAAAATGGCAACACTGAAATGGGTTACGTTCATTATTATATGAAAACACTAAATGCTGTGTACAAGCAGGTGCTATTGCCATGTTCTTATATTAATTATCTCATAGTCAAATATTCTACAAACTAAATGTCTCCAACTAAGACTCTGCTAGCTTAACAAAAACAGAAGTAACACACTTGATGGGAACATCTTGGTGGTGGAACCAATGGGGTCTTGACCAACCTCCACTCATCATGCTTAATGCTGTACACATACAAATCATTGTACATGAAAGTCTGTAAAACCAAATGCAACCAGAACTTAAATACTAACAGTTCAGCCTACAATTAAGTTGTTAGCAAATCGCTACTGAGTTCATCTATTCCATCTGGTGCTACATGTAACAATGCTACCTATACATAGCAGAGTGTGTCAAAACAAACTACGAAGTGTGGAACTATTATAATATCAAGAGCGTATTAAGAATATATAACACTCTTGATAATATACATATTCATTTAATTGTTATGATAAGGGAGATCTCCAAACAATAAAATTAGGCCTCACCTTGTTACCATTGAAGAACTCGCCACCAAACATAAGAAGTTCATCATTTTCAGGATGTGGAGTCAGTGACATGTTGCACCTGACAGGGAAATGTAAACTTCCTAGCATCAATCATGCTATCATGTGTTGTTGTGCATAATGATTGGGACAAACCACACAACTTAACGAAATTGTTTTAATGTTTAAAGCATTAAACTATCAAATCTGCTTACCTATATCACAACACCAACATCATTCTCGTATATGGTTTAAGTGAGCAAATATCTAAAGAAAAATCTATTTCCAAGTTATATTTACCGTGGTGATGGAGGTTCTGCAATCTCTTCAGTTATCTGTGCACGCTTTTTATCCTGCTCTACAAAGTTAGCGATCAGTTGTTCTATATCATCCTGAAACAAGTAAGTATTGAAGCATTTAACAATGTATAGTAATCTTTATCTTTTGATTACTAACATTAATTTGATTTAATGAATCTAATCAGTGTGCTATATAAATCTAAAAGTTTAGTTACAACTTGCACCACTACATAATAGTGGTATAAGAGTGTTATTACTTATTAGTAAATTGCAGTACCTGATGTATATAATTTAGAAGAGATAAACAGGACAGGTGACAACAACACTGACCCCTAGCAGTGAACCAGTCAGGTGTCAGTGGAGTAGGAGATTTATAGGAGAGGACAAATGAATGATGCCTTCAGTTCCATCAGAAATTTTTAGGGCCACCACAGCATGGTGGAGGGCCACCCAGGAAACAATTTTATTCAAAGAAGGTTAATCGATGCCACTTACCTTTTGAAATAAAAATTATGTGAGAAAAAGAGGGACACATGCATAACATTACATTTAAAGGAAGTGCCGTGCACAAAGGCAACCCATGTAAAGAAACCACATTAGTTTCAAGGCTATGACGGCAAGTACGGAGGGCAACCAAGCTCCATTTCCCATCAGCATTGTTGTGAAATTTGTGCTCCGTTAGGTCACACCCTAATTAGACTCATAAATCAATACATTGTCAGTTACGATCGGCAGTTATTAGATCTCCTTAAAAATTCCATAAAAAGTTGGAAATGCTGATGTTTATAAGTGTGATTTCTATTGACTCACAACACAAATTTCCACTGTCCACCTTGTTTGTCAAACCCCAGTTTTAGGTGAAATGACCGTTTGAATTAAAACATTAGATAATGTATGCCGTGAAAATACTTATAAATAGGAATGAGTGGATCAGATGCAAGCCAAAACAAGGTAAAAACTAGGCATGAGGTAAAAATGGCCTCGTCACCTAAAATGTTGGTTAGCAAGAATGGTAGCGTAGCTCCAATTGAAATTTTTAACATAGTCATAATTTTCCTAACTATTATTGTGGTAAGGTATTGAAGTTCAGTACACTCATGATTGAAGGAACATATAGGTGTCATCAGTTCACATAACCTGGGGATAGTAAATTGAAAATAATATTGTAAATACAAACACCATCCCCCACCTCCCGAGCGCATCGATCATTCGCACATAACTGCTCGTCGATTGCTCGTAATTAGCTGTGACAGCTCCCCCAAAGTCTCAATGTTTATCTACTCTCTTTCATCTATTATTAGTAATAGTTCCCTGTAAATGTATTTCAGATCCTCCTCTGCAACACATCATTTTGCTGGACACACGCCACTGTTCACAAACTCACAGAAAGACAGAGCAGTTGGGAAAACAAAAGTGTCAAATTCGCACAACACCTGCTTCGTTTGAAACTATCACAGCAAAAATGCACAAACAATTACCCCCATTCTGTTATCTATGCACAACCAAATGTTCACTTGCTTAAACGATCACTTTTGCCATTTGGCACAACTTATTTTACCCTCTCGAGAAAGCTAGTAAATTCCTGTAAAAAACTCCTACTCCTTGGCAATGTAAATAGGGGCAACTGGCCATTTATTATCTAAAACTCCCTAACCGCACCATGTGACTGATGGACCCATGAACGAAAGGTGCATTTGTTTGGGAGGATCATATGATCCTGATGCTTGGATCAAGCTAAGTGATCCTCTGCGCTTGTTTGGGCCGATCAGTGATCTGGATCACAAATTCCAGAACCTGCTTGCAAGGTGGATTAGCAGGGGATCCGATATGGTGGCGTGCGACCCAGCCAATCACAGATTGTTGTTTATTACAAACCATTCTGTGATAGGTCACAGAAAAACGTGAACCGTTGGAAGTGAGTTTGTATCTGTTTGGGCAGATCAGGATCAAGTGAACCAAACAAGACGGATTTCGTCCTGAATAAATGCACCCGTAGTCGTGTATGTGATGTCAATCCTGCGCAAATCATGATGGCTTGCCAAGGAAGAGAGTGGCGGACTGGTCATGGAGCTCAGTTTCGCTGTGATGTGAAAGCGAAGCAAGCATTGTGCAAATTCAGTACTCATGCTTTCCCACTGTTGATCTTGATCTTCTTGATTGTGTACTGCGTCGACCGCGTATACGCGTATTATGACGCAGGTGGTGGGGCCTGGTGAAATTAGGCGCTCCCGGCTGCGACCGCAACACAGATGGCGTCGATTACGGTCTGTGTGCAGGCATTCCAGTCCACGATGGTTCGTGGAAAGAATGAGTTCTTGAATTCCTCTGTTGAGGTTCTAATGACTGCGAGTTTGCTGTCGTTTTTGCTCCTTGTGCGCGATGGACCCATCCTAATGTACTGGACTTTGGGGATCGCAGAACTTCCAGAGAGAATTTTGTTGAGAAGGTTGAGACGCTTCTCTTTACGGCGTAGTTGAAGATTCTGCCAATTAAGTGATTGTAACATTGCAGTTACGCTATTGGTTCTGCCATAATCATTGCAGACGAATCTAGCTGCACGGTGTTGGATCATTTCAATTTTTTCTATGTCTTTTTTTAAATGTGGGTCCCAGACTGTGCAGGCAATACTCTAGCTTAGACCAAATAAGAGATTTGTATGCTGTGGCTTTCAGCGTTTTGGGCGCGTATTTCAAATTCCTTTTGACGAAGCCAAGGGTGCTGTTGGCTTTCGCACATAAACTATTGATAAATTTGTCCCACTTCAGGGTGTTCGAGAGAATTACGCCGAGATACAGAGTTGACTCAACCCTCCTGGAGAAATTTTTCACCTATTTCGTAGAAGTACGATAGCGTCTTTTTTTCCGTGTTGCGCGCAGGATGTAACACTTCTGGGCGTTAAATCGCATCCCCCAGGTCTCGGCCCAGGATTGAAGAATGGACAAGTCTTGCTGCAGCATGTGCTGATCCTTGATGGAGTTGATCACCCTATATAGGAGACAATCGTCGACGAACAATCGCACTTTGCTGGTTACAGTGGCTGGTAGATCATTGATGTGTAGAAGGAACAGTAAAGGACCAAGGACAGTTCCCTGTGGAAAACCCGAGTCCACTGAAACACAATCGGAGTGTTCCCCTTCCACGACCACTTGTTGTGATCGATGATAGAGAAATTCCTGGATCCATTTGAGTATGTGGTTTCTGATGCCGTAGTGGCTTAGCTTCTTCAGCAACCTCTGATGGGGCACCGTGTCAAATGCCTTGGTGAAGTCCAGAAACTGTTCTATCTTTCTGTGAGTTTGTGCACAGTGGCATGTGTGTGATGAGACTGCATGTGTGTGTCATAAGCCATAAAGACCACGAATGGCCTTTACGTGAAAGGACTAGCCGATAGAGAACACATACATTAAGTATTTGGTAATACATACAATTTGTCTTTATTTACAATTTTTAATATTGAATCAGTCCAAGTGTCTGTGCCTGTGCTGGAGTGTCTGAAATAACTAAAGTTGGCTTGAGCCAGCATAATATTGTATTTGTAAATCAACTGACAACTCTACCCAAACTGGCAAACACCGAAACAGTTATGTGTACTCACTTCACCCTTTTCAGTCATTTCCTTTTTTATCTTCTTGTTAACTTTCCTGTCTGTTTTCATCGCGGTTTTGTCTGCCCCTTTCAATTTCTTAGCTTTATCTTTCTTTTTACCCATTTTTGATGAACGTTAAAAACAAGACAGTTAGAATAATAGATATTATTGTACGAGCTACGTTAGCTTTCTCCACGGCAATCCACAGTGTCGATCGGTCTATTTGATCAACTTTGACTCTCACCGCCTCCGATATAGTCCCTTTAACTTTTAATACTAATTTTTATAAGGTTACTTTACTTATACGAGCGTTATTTTCACTAATGTGTCTTGGTTGTGGGGGCAGCCATGTTTTACAGGGGTGTAAGTATAACATCTTGCTGTCAACATTGCCAAGAAATAACTTTGAATAAACTAAATATAAGAATAATTTAAACTATTTTAAGTAAAATAAATTTAACATTGAGTAAATTTAAATTTGGAATTATATAAGTATACAGTAAAAATACATGTATAATACATGGCTAAGAAGGCAAGCAATTTCGACTCGCAACCAAAAACAGTCGCCCCACCTAGCAGGAACGAGGAGAGATATGACTTGGTAATTTGCGATGTCGTGTAAGAATTTCGAATATTTTTTGTGCGCGTTTATGTAGGATTCAGAACGCTTTATAGCGCAGATTCTGCACATCATGGTCTATAAAGAAGAAGTACTATCATGGTTCAAAGATTTGCCTGGCGCTAAACGCATAGACTTCATGTGCAGATTAGTGCATTTCTGTGTGCCACTTGAGCTGCGATTTTTTGGAACATGCGTCGAAGACCTCGCAAAGCGAGACTTTCATTACCTCAGGGATTTAGAAAACAAGTCTAACTCTGCCTCAGAATTAACTAAACTAACAGATGTAACGGATTGTGCTATGCGAAGTAAGCTCATAATTACTCTAACTTTGCTGTACTCGTCGAACTACACGTGTTCAAATCTACTGTTCAGAACGTTGACCAATCTCGAATCCGTGTTGGACAATCTGCCAAAAAATGAGAAAGTTGCAAATGAACTTCAGTTGCTTTTCACTTTGTCAACCAACCACCCTGCTTTCACATCTGAGCAAAAAAGAGCATTCAACTTGCTTCTCGAAAAAGTGTGCCGCATATATGGAAGCTTCTTACCAGCAGTAAGTTTTAAATATTGGCAATAATATTTTAATTACGTGTTTGCATGATTTAATAATATTATCACATATGCTAATAGTGAGTAATACTAATACTAATAGTAATAGTAATACTACTAGTAGTAGTATTAGCCGTAGTTGTTAGATCATAGATGTATACAGTATAGTCTATAGATTTAAATGTATCATAAAATGATACTATATAACTGTATGGGCCCCCATCCTGCGATATATGTACATATTCACAATAGTTGTGTGTATTATTGTGAGTATTAGTAATACTGAGTATTAGGCCAGGGGCGGATCCAGATGAGACGGGATACTAGAGAAGCGTTGCCGAAACGAGATGTTGATCCGAAGCGCTGAAGTGCAGATCTTTCGCGCAGTTCCGCGGCAAGGCGCACGCGACCGC
>NW_014577061.1:1117919-1121772 GCF_000485595.1 Priapulus caudatus | reverse complement strand
TTTTTAGTGGAGCTCTCCATCATGCCTCTTAAGGGTGTGATTTTTTAGTGGAGCTCTCCATCATGCCTCTTAAGGGTATGATTATGGAGCGTGAAAAGACCCCCTATATGGTGTCCTAGGGGAGTCATTAGTAGTCCTCCTGTACTTTTCAAATCTGAAAGCCTGTATATATAGCAATTGAAATCCAAGGTGTGAAAAGTAGTGCATTGTATTAAGCCGGCCTTAGGTCGGGTTGCAACTCACTGCGACTGAGTGCTTAGGTCGATGGCGACACGACTGACAGCAACTGCCTGCGACTGGTCACAGGCAGTCGCAGAAGGCGCTTAGGTCGAAGCGACGATCGCCTATAGATCGCGCAACTAAATTTATGAGTTTACATAACTTGTTGCTGTGTGCATGTTGTGTTCATGACTGTATGCACTGATTGTTTTATTCACATGCATTGTTTATTATGCATACGAATCTTATCGCAGTGATCGCAAGGCAGCTTATGTCGAGTAGTAACCATGAAAAACAATGCTTGCGACCGGTGGAACTAGTCACGTCGCGTCGCAAAAGTAGAACATGTGCGACTCGCTGCGACTTACAATTTTCCAGTCGCTGAGCGTCGCAGACCCGTCACTGGCAGTCGCAGGGGTGCTTAGGTCGAACTTTGCAGGGGTGCAGGGGTGCAGGGGTGCTGCGACTTGCAATCAGTCGCGGAAAATCAGTCGCAAGGCAATCGCGTCGCGTCGCAAGCCCGACCTAAGCCTGGCTTTAGATGTGACGCGTAGTGTTTAGCAAGTTGCCAATTTTGATTAGTAAAATTATAGGCAAAGACATGCAGATCAAAGAGCCTCCTCCGGGTTTGAACAGCAAATTTGCAGGTCAAGTTCAAGGCCTGTATTTACTAGTAAGGACACCGAGAAATGCACATAAAACTTCCGCTATATATGAAATTAGCTAATAATAGCACCGCTGTTTACATACATGTGCTATTTTGTAGCGGGCATACAAGCAAGCATACAAGCATTGCACTGATCATAATGTAAATAAGCATGAACTGATTATCCGTTTGCCCTTGAAATGTACTATCATTTATATATATAGAGTTCCATATTTCGGCCATATGTTCCATATGACCAAGTGTAGCAAAAAGAAATTCCTCTTAGCATTGATATATTAGACACTGTGTTTGTGGTCAGAGGCGTTGATAGGTTTTGTTAGGTTTATAACATGAATTATAACAGACGTTAAAATTGTCATGCTACAAGTTTGTATAATGTGCAAAAATACAATTTTAAACATGGATGCGTAATATTAACCTAGTTCAGTAAGCTTGGTTAAGTATACTACTAATTGTTATGATCATTATATTACTACCGCTAGAGTGACACAAGGTTTATCCACATGGGATGTATGTATGTGTGCACAATGTGCATTTGTAATAATATTACACATACATGTACATCAGGAGTAGATAAAGGGAACTTCCCTTTATCTACTCCTGATGTACATACATATGTGGCATAAGTTCGCATACATGTAGCAAATTATCAAATAGGTGGTCTTTTTCCTCAACATTTAATAGTAGTGAGTCGTTCCGTTTCTAGGAATGCGATACCTATTTTCTTCGTCAACTACCTTAAAATATCCTGATCATTTTACTGGGCAGCTATTTTAAGAAACATGCACACTGTTTTCTTGCTGTGGCTGCAGCATCCTTCCTGCAGCGATCCTGGCTGCAGACTTGCCGACTCAGTGTTTTGCCTCAGCCACAGCCTCTGTAACCCACTGTTGGCGTACACGCATCAGCTCAGCCGCAGTCAATAATACTACTTGTAATAAGTTGGGTGAGATGGATAGCACAATGCAAAAGCTGTTATGTCTCGAAATTTGTGTAAATTCATTTCAGTAACGTGATTGTGTTACTTTACTCCGCACGAAACCCTTCCTATCTAGGCTACAGTTATTGCATAAATTATACATCAACGCATTTGAACATTGTGCATAATTGTGCATCTACCAACATTTATTATTATCGTTCTTACATAGTTTGTGCTTCACTTAAAAGTTATCAACTTGAATAATTTCTAAATTGCAGATATCCACGTAGGGTATACTATAGTAAGTAGCGAGAGTACAGTCTTATTGTATTGCATTTTGTGGATGGATTATTATCAGTAAACTCCTTCAGGGCTTCTCTACCTGTTCCTGCTTGTGGAGCTGAACTGAAGCTGTAGACATGCACGCGTTTCACCTTCAACATGACCATGTGAATCGGGGGCAGCCCTATAGACCGAAGGTCCGATAGACCGAATGTTGCAAAGGGTTAGAGTTAGGATTAGAGTTAGGGTTAGGGTTAAGGTTAGGGCATATATATATGGTTTATAGTGGCATCGGTGGATGTGCGGCCTATTCACGTTTGAATACGGCATCAGTGGATGTCCGGATGCGTAGCCTGGAGGCTAGGCGACCGATTCCGGACGTGTAGCCACTGCGTATTCGAATAAACCTTCGGTCTATCGGGCCTTCGGTCTAGAGATATCGGGCTGTAACCTGTGTATCATAGATTAGTTACTGGCTTACTGCTCATTCGTACTAATTGCGTGCTTTATATTGACAGTATTCCAGCTTTCTTGTGGGCATGTGTAGGCTCCTGAGCAGCCTGTATAAGATATGAAGGTAAAACAATTATTGTAATTTGAAGTGACATCGTACGTTGTGTGACTGTAGCACAAGGCTGTAGACAGTGCCAGTCCATACATATATATGCTAATATTCAAGGCCTTTCGAATATAATTATAATATAAGGTGGCCTTTATGGATCTAATTAAAAAAAAGAAGTAACAAACCACAGTATGAGGTGGTGATGGAGTTTGCAGACGCTCGTTTTTAGGACATTCTAGTGCGCGTATTATTATGACTTGGTGATAGAGTGTGAGAGTATCAGGTGTGCGTTACCTCGTGTTGTGAAACTTGGCGAGAGCTGCTCTTGCCGTACAGCAGGCTCGCTAAGACGACGGGTACAGTACCTCTGCGTATAACATGCGTGCACGTAATCGAATCATCACGATCTGGGAAACTTGCAATATGGTGGGCTTTCTTATTTCTAGGTAGACGAAACGACCATACTTTATCAGATAGCAGGTTCACCACGCCGCTTATAACGAAACCAAAAGCACAGCATAATGTAATATCGAGAACGTACATGTACAGTACAGATAGTAGGGCCATTAGAAAACGTTAGATTGCAGTGATAGTCGTGGCAACGCGCCTGCTAACAACCGGAGAAGTTCTCTTCAGGCCTCGACGCTTATTTTCAGATCTGGTTGTCCTGTCGGGCAACAAGAAGCAATTTTTACTTGTTCAAAATTTACTTGTGCAATCTATGAGCCGTTAATGTCCTCTTTTGGTTCAGTGCATATCATATTATCAAGAGTGTATAATATAGAGATCTATATTATATAAATAGATATATAAATATATTATACACTCGTGATATTTTTGCCAGTATTCCCTGCGTGCATATAGGCTCGCACATACCTAGGCATGTGTCTGGGCGCCCGTTTGCATGCATGCGTGCGTGCGTGTGTACGTATTACACTTACAGTATATATACCGTATTTACTTGTGTATGAACCGCGCTTTTTGTACACAACTTGAATAAAAAAAATTAGGGGGTGCGACTTATAAGTTATAGACGAGGCTAAGAAATCTTGTTAATGTACCAATGTTTGTACCAACTTTTCAATGGAAAATATTGGGGGTGAGACTTATAATATACATGAATTATACTTATACACGAGTAAATACAGTACATGTAAAATCGTAATGAAATTCACACGTTTATGTTTGCATGCTGGCACGCTCA
>NW_014577061.1:1110419-1112919 GCF_000485595.1 Priapulus caudatus | reverse complement strand
CTCTTACACACACGAACGTGTTGTAGGCGCTAGTGATACGCGCTAGAGATGTACATGCGAGTTCTCGAGTGCATTTGTGTGTTAGGATGATGCATTAGTACAGCGGTGCTGCTAGTTGCTGCAAAAATAAGGCCGCCACCTTATAGTCTTTATGTGGGAGCGAGTCAGCCGAGCTGTACGCCGATCGAAGTTTTTGTAGATTCATCATGTTGTAAACAATTCTCCACGTCTAATGAGTAATGAGCGTATTTGCAAGAAGCGGAGCGACAACGTTGAACTGTCTATTTATGCGTGCAGCTGTCTGCGCACGTGTGGAACAAGATCCTAGTAAACAAACTATCTGTGTGCATGTGAGCGCGCGTGCGTGCGTGCGTGCGTGCGTGCGTGCGTGCGTGCGGATATATCTTTTGTTCATCCGTGTGTATGTGTATGTTCGTACGTGCATGCGTGCATGCATGCGTGCACATAATGTAAATCTGCTGACCAGGAATTACGCTGGGAGTTCTGTTTTGACCTGTTTTGAGATCAATTGTGACCTGCATGTCAAAAGTCAAGAGTCTGTCAGCTAATTCTTATTCATATATCTTTGGAGACAATCACAATCATATTTGACTCTTCAGTCAACTCCACTAGTCTTTCATCTAGCCTTTTCAACGTCAAGACGAGTGTGGTGGCACAGGTTGATGTGAAATACGTTAGGCAAAGTCCAGGACCCTCTCAACAGGTTCCGTTAGCACCTCATGGTTGAATTCGTATGTGCGCGTGAGCGTGCGTGTGTGCATGTGTACGTACGTGTGTGCAGGAGGAGGTGGTTATGTTGGTGCAGTGGGGAATATGGCTTCATCATAATGAGTGTAATAATAATAAGGATTATATAATAAATTAATAATAAATATTGATAAATTCATTATTATTATTATTAATAATACAATAGTAATGATAATGATAATTATAATATCGCATACCCTCTATACACTCGCGATGTCATCGTTTTCACTGCTATGCTATTGTAATAATGTATATTATACATTCATAATTAACAGTGTCAACCAATAGAGCAATCTTGTAGTCTCCTCTTTGGATTTGTATACCAAACTGTGATGAGTCATTCAGTGCCTAGTTTTTCTCTACCAAAGCTTCCTACACACTAATGACTGTCAAACACATAAGCCTCGTCTACACGACGACGCTTAACTCGAGTTAAGCGTCTACACCGGGCCTTAACTCGAGTTCGAGTTAGCGTTAACTCGAGTTAGCTTAACCTCGCCAGTCGATCGAACTCGTGTATACGCTTAACTCGAGTTAGCGAATAGTACATAACTCCACGATAGGCGGCAACACTAGTACGATGTACGTACACACGCACGCACGCACGCACGCACGCACGCACGCACGCACGCACGCACGCACGCACGCACGTGTACTTGCACACGCACGCACACAGTCATGCACGCACGTGTACGTACACACACGCACGCACGTCTACGTGCACATGCATGCACGCACGTGTACCTGCGCACGCACGCACGCACGCACGCACGCACAAATGCACACAAGTGTACCTGCACACGCACGCACGGCCGCACGCACGCACGCACGAACGTGTACCTGCACACGCGCGCGGCACGCACGCACGCACGCACGCACGCACGCACGCACGTGTACGGGCACACACACGGACGCACGCATGCACGCACGTGTAAGTTCACACGCACGCACGCACGTGTACGTACACACGCACGCACGCACGCATGCACGCACGCACGCACGCACGTGTACGTGCACACGCACGCACACACTCATGCACGCACGTGTACGTGCACACGCACGTGTACGTGCACACGCACGCACGCACGTCTACGTGCACACACACGGACGCACGCACGTACGCGTACGTGCACACGCACGAACGTGTACCGGCACACGCGCGCACGCACGTGTACGTGCACACGCACGCAGGCACGCATGCACGCACGTGTACGTGCACACGTACGCAGGCACGCATGCACGCACGTGTACGTGCACACGCACGCAGGCACGCATGCACGCAGGTGTACGTGCACACGCACGCAGGCACGCATGCACGCACGTGTACGTGCACACGCACGCACGCACGCACGCACGCACGCACGTGTACTTGCACACGCACGCACGCACGCACGCACGCACACACTCATGCACGCACGTGTACGTACACACGCACGCACGCACGTGTACGTTACACGCACGCACACACGCACGCACGCACGTACGTGTACGTACACACGCACGCACGCACGTGTACGTGCACACGCACGCACGCACGTGTACGTTACACGCACGCACACACGCACGCACGCACGCACGTGTACGTAGACACGCACGCACGCACGTGTACGTACACACGCACGCACGCACGTGTACGTGCACACGCACACACGTACGTGTACGTGCACATACGCACGTGTACGTGCACACACGCACGTGTACGTGCACACACACGCACGCACACGTGCACATG
>NW_014577061.1:1101798-1108238 GCF_000485595.1 Priapulus caudatus | reverse complement strand
CGCGCGCCTGGCTGGCTGCCGTACGTCCGATGTTTTTCGGCAACTCCTACCCCCCAGAGACGCTGCAGTGCAACGCCACGTGTGCGACCACCACGCTCTCCGTGCGCCGAGCGCGAAGATAGGAATTTTAGGCGCCTTCTTTTGGATTGGCTTGGAATTTTGCAAGATGTCAGCCTCCATGACTGTAGCCAAAATCCCCAATTATCTACCAAAAAACTTTCCCGAACTTTCTGTAAGTGAGGTTAAAGTAGTTTGTTAGTATGTTTCCTTAAAAAAACATGAGTTTCCAGTGAATTAACCCAAAATATCACAGCCGTTTATGACTGATTGCTTGACTGAACAAAACCTTCAAGACGACAGAACAACGCCGTTTTGTTAAATGTTTGGTTTTGGTTTATGACCGCTAATAAAGTACTGGATAAGTCATCTGATGTATTTCATGAAAGACCCTATTTTACTCATTATTGATAAACATATAATATTAGTAATAGATTGCAGAATTCTTTGTGCAAAGTGTGTTATTTGCATCTTAATCCATTAAGTTGATGAAGGGTCTAGGCTATACTTATAGTTATACTGCGAATTTCTGTTCATTGTTGGTCGCTAGTCCGCAAATGCAAGACGTTATAACTCGCCTTTTGTTTCGTAATGTGAGGGTGCGGTTTATCCAGTTACTGGGCGTCCTGCGTCGCGCTCGGACTATAGTTCGTACCGTGTGGTCCGATTATTACGTTTCAGCTGACCTCAGGGGTTAAACACTAGGCTAGCTACTAGTACTACGACTACTAACGTACCTGCTAATACTACTTACTACTACTAGCGTCAACGAGTACGAGTACGTATAGCTCTAGTACTGTGCGTAGCCCCTAGTCTATAAGTCCGTCCTACTCTAGTAGTACTGTCGTAGCCTTCGCCTTCTTCGATCCTTGCGACGAAGCACTACGACGTGCGGTGTACATACGTACGTATGCTAAGTATTAGCGAGAGCCCAGACCCGCTATAACATTAAGATTTGAGTATGAAAATAACACATTTTCCCTGAAAGAATTGCAATTATAGTGTATCTATATGTTATATTTAATAGAGAAAAGATATGTTTCATTGGGAGATACATCAGAAAACGTACATTATCTAGCGGTCCATAAAACGCCGAAATCAAGACATTACAAATGGGCATTTGTTCTCTTGTCAAAAGGCAAAGAAAATCGATACAACCAATCAGAAGATGCCTATATCTTGCTATTGTTATAGCGTTTGCGGACAAAAAATTTCCGCTGGCCGGGCGGAATTACTTGCGAGCACGTGGTGGCGTGGCCGTTGCCAGTTGTTTACACGTAAGCTATCTGTTGAGATTACGCTGCAAAAGCAGCCGCAGCAACAAATACTCGCCCCTGCCGCGCAGCGCGCAACAAGCGGAACCGCTCATAAGGTCTATATGTCCCCCAGCGGGTACTGCCGGAACGTACCCTGGGTACGGTCGCGTATACCGGAACGTACTGCTGGTCACTTATTTGATAAATGGTTAGGGTTAGGGTTAGGGATTAGGCGGTTAGGGTTCAGGGTTAGGGAGTTAGGCGTAGGCGACTCCCTAGACTCGTTAGTGGAGTAGCGAGGTAACGGTCGCGGCATATTAGATAGTGCCAGGTTACGTTCCGGTATACCGGCCGTACCCATGGTACTTCCCCGCAGTACCGCGCGGGGGGACATAAGACCCTTCAGACGCAAGCAGGCCAGCAGCAAAGTGCCCGCGTAGCCGAGCCGCGTGTAGGTGTGACGAAACGCGCGATGATTACGCTTTCCCGCTCTACACGATTCGCGCGCGAGTCCGGCCCTTCCTTCCGCGCGCGAATTCGTATAGCGGGGCAGCGGCGAAATGCTAACATTACAACACACCGCGCGGTCGCGTGCGCCAGTGCCGCGAAGTGCGGCGGTTTTAACCGTTTGGCGGTCGGGGAACAACGCATCATTTTGCGCAACTCATGTTGTACCCGGTTCTCTGGTTGGCAGTTTAGTGACATTCACTAAGGAATGGACTGATAACTGATAGAGAGAATTTGTTTTTAGTGTTCTGACTGTTCTCATTTGAGAGCTTGTTATTTCTTCATTTGGAATGTGTGGCAATTTATGCCACAGGCTACGCTGTGTTCAGAAGATTAGTTGTCTGTGCAGGATGGAGATGATGAAATTCTAAACAGCGTTTCTGCGCTGTATAGTTTATAAAGGTTAAGATTGGATTTGTCTTAGTGCTAAGTTTCTTTAATTTGAAATGTTAACAGTATGTAACTGGAAGGTGTTGGTGACTGATGACTATAAGAAGATTGAACTGTTCTGAAAAAACTTTAAGAAAAGGGGATGTTGATGCGCGTAGTAATATCAGCCGCGAATACCCAGGAAGCCTTGGTAAGTGAGGTGACGTCATGAGTGGCAGAATAAAAGTGGTGTGTGTTCTTGTAAACACGTCGAGTTTCTGTCCTCCCCGCTCGTAAGTACTGGTCCTACGCTCAGGATCCACGTATTAACACAGTGGTCAAGATTTGTATGTGTGAGGTGTTGTGTAGTACTGTTTATTATGGACTCTGTTTATTATACTTATGACTCTGTGTACCATGGAAATTGGAATCCTCATGTTGTACTTGTATGGACTCGTATTTATGAAGTGCTATGTAATAATAGTATTGCACTTATGTGTTATCTATGCTGTATCTATATTATGCGGTCACATATCACATTGTACCCATGTTTTTTACTATTTAATAATCAGGTTATGAATATTATCAAGAGTAGATAATAACACATTATAATAACATTATATATAACACATAATAACAGATGTGTTATTATCTACTCTTGATATTATGTACCTTTTACTATGTATGATTATGTATTCTATTGTATTTATGTATCAATCTATATTTAAGTAGTGCTTGTTACCGGAAAGCTTGTGTGTTGATCACTGATATTACTTACTTTTACAGTGTTTGTTGAGAAGATAGAGGTAAAAGGTATACAGAAGAGGCCAACAGATCGACGAACCCAGTACCACATACAGGTAGGTGACAACACTGCTGCCGGATGTTAGATAGACAGTGCATTTAAAAAACAACATTTGTTAGAATAGTGTGGTAGAGTAGTATGAGGGCATCTTATATGTGAAATACAGTAATAAACACTATAAGTCTACGACAAAGTTATGACAAATGTTAGGATACGTACATGACCTTTGAATATGTAATAGTAAAATGTACCCATGTTTCGTCTGTTGTTACTGAATATCCAGAAAGTATTGAAAAGGCACTACTTGAACATGTTTGTGTTCCTGTGAGTTTCTTAGGATTTATCTGTGTAGGGAAGAGTTAAAAAGGCTAAACAGTGTGAGTTAAAAAGGTCAATCCCCTTGTAGGATAGAAATGCAAGCACTAACTGGGTAATGTGCAAGTGACTGTTTAGGTTGGTCACTAGGACAGGAAGGCAAAAGCTAACTGAATTATGCGTGCTGAATGATTAGAATTGGTAAATGGGTACGCAAAGGCTAACTGTGTAATGTGTATTGAATGATTAGAATGTTAACTAAGATAGAAAGCCAAAGGCTCTACCTAGGTTTTATGTGATGTGTTTCTCTCTCTCTCTCTCTCTCTCTCTCTCTCTCTCTCTCTCTCTCTCTCTCTCTCTCTCTCTCTCTCTCTCTCTCTCCCTCTCCCTTCCTGCGTCCAGCTTCTCCCATCTCTGCATATATTACCGTTTTCTTTTATCTGCTTCAGGAACACAAGAAGAAGGTTTTGTCTCACCATGGAAAGCCAGAGGGGAAGCAGAGGCGATCTGCATCGGAAAGCTCATCCCGATCGTCCGTCATGTCCAGCCCAACACGCACGCCTGAGAAAGGTAAGCTGGGCGTAATATTTTGAAGGATAATTTACTACGGGAATATACGTGTGAATTTGTGTCACAACTAGTCTTCGTCAATTAAAGTCTTGGGTGTCGATATAAAATAACTCGGGGGGGGGGAGGGCAGATCAATTAGGCAGCGCATTGTTCAACATTTCCTGCGACAGGGGATTTTAATCGAATAGCAATGTACCCAATCCTACTGTTCCTGTAATCATAAGTTTGACCGGATGTTGAGCATTTCATTCCTAATCTACCTAGCAACGCTCCAGGTGTATCCATGGAACATTATCTTTTCGGCTCCTAGAATCTATGTTGCTACTGCTAGGAGTAAGTGAAGGTAAACAGAGCAAATCAGCACCGGTGCTTCTCTTCAGTATAGAGCAACTCGGCAGTAAAGTTCAGTAGGGTGGCGAAGTATTGGGAAATGTTTCACCAGCATTAGGCTTGAAATCGGTTGCTTATTGTACATCATTCTGGTCATTACGCGCTGAGTTAATTTCTAGGAACCCAGGTATAGGAACCCAGGCAATCCTTCGATGTCTGTCTATCGTTTGTCAATGTGTATGTCACTGTCTGTCTGTCCATCTGTCTGTCTGTGAGTGTCTGTTTGTCTGTTTGTGTATTTTTGTCTCTGTCTCTTCAGTGATTTTAGATTATATGTTGGCAAAACGGTGAATTGGTAAGCAACATAAGAACTCGTGTCTATCACAAATATGTTTATGTACTTTAAAACTACTTAAGTGGACCTACGAAGACTGTAGGAGGCAAACTAGTTCGACAAGGACGTTCAAAATCTCACATGATTATAGCCATCGAGGGATGCTCTGAGAGCTCCCTTGAGAAATACCAATGTTGCGCACACAGC
This sequence comes from Priapulus caudatus, assembly GCF_000485595.1. Classification (NCBI taxonomy): domain Eukaryota; kingdom Metazoa; phylum Priapulida; class Priapulimorpha; order Priapulimorphida; family Priapulidae; genus Priapulus; species Priapulus caudatus. Next base: position 1,103,488 of record NW_014577061.1, on the reverse strand, counting down.
TTCCATCCTGCCAAGCATATTTATAGAATGATGTCATTATTTCCTAGAAAGTCCTCTACCTTTGATCTTTCTGCCAAAAACAGCACTGATAATTGTTCCAACAGTTCAGCACTTGGGAGCCAGGTCGTTGCTATCACCTTGTATGATTGCTCTCCGCTTTGTGAGGCCCTCTAGAAACTAATCTTCCATTTCTTGATGGTCATTAGTGTTACCAGGAACAGAATACATGCATGTACACATGAAATTTTGTTGAATGTTCAGAAAAAAGTTGTAACAGGCACACAGTGACAGTGTTTGCGGAATAATTTCATTATATTTGTGTTTGTATCATTTCATTACATAAAGGTATAATAGAGTTTACCCTGAATAAACTGGACCGTTGAACTAGCAATCAGCTCCGACTAAAAACATTTTCTATATTATGTATTTGAATTATGTTGTGTGGAAATTTATACTAGATTATGTTGCATAAAAAAACGTTTTGCAGATTTGAAAGCTTTGACATTTTTTTAAATGCTGTTTTTAACTCCATTCTTTGAGTCATCGTGCTGTTATCGTGACGTTATCACTAACGCTTCTGCTTAGTGGGCGTGTGAGATATTTTGTAAGCAGGCATGAGTTAAACACGCGTGTCGATGTGTTTACAAGGGCGCCCCCGGACATAAATAGAGCGTCTCACTGCCCCGGCAGTGTTAGAGCTTTAAAATAAAAACCATTCGCCAAACTGGGCGAGTGAGTCAATAAGTTAACTCGCCCAGGAGAAATCTGTACTCGCCCCAAATTTTAAAACAAAAATGCTTGTCAAACAATAGTGAAAAAACACAAAAACACCATTGATTTAACTACACATGTAATTCATTGATCGCGTTTCTCAGAAATTCAAGGCACATCTCCTCTGAAAGTTCGTGTTTTCATTTTCATTTAATTTACTTTTATTCTCGGGCTGCTTTGCCCCATCGATGAAACGCCACGTTACGCCAATTTTATTGACTTGTTAACACCAAGGCGAGCCAGTAGTAGCGCCGTTGCTACACTACCGACGATGCGTACAGGGCAAGAAATTAGCCAAAATGTGAACCAGGACCACCCAAAATTATAGCAGGCCCTTAGACAAATGGAACAGGTCCTTACAAGTTTGGACAGGCCTTTAATTGTGTTCAATTTATTCCATGATTAATATAAGTATTAGCTTTGTGTTTATTTATAGGCATACCAGACTTGTCACACGTTTTTAATACCCCTGTCACACCTTCCCGCGATCACGTTCGCGCTCCCACTGCGACCTGAAAAGTATGAAAGCGCGAGGAAAAGCGCAGTAAGGTATCTGAGAACGAGTTGGTAATTGGTTGAGACGCAGTGGAAACTGTCAAGGACGGAAGAGGGTCGCCATGAGCTACCTTGAGCGCCAAACCTCGGCGCTTGTGTTGGTCCGAATCAAAACAAGCGCAGCGGGTCGGCGCTCTGTAATGAGCGGTGTAATGACTCAGTACAGTCGCCGTGACAGCGCAAAGCGAACTACATCGTGGATGTAGCAACAACGCATAGAAGCAACTTGGGGTAGCAGAAATCGTCCCCTGCGACTGGTTTGCGACTGCTGTACGCTCATTGGGCTCTCCATACGTGCCTCTCCCGTTCTTACTGCGCTTCCACTACACTTTCTGGGCTTGTTTCCGCTCATTCTACGTCCACA
>NW_014577061.1:1091892-1099999 GCF_000485595.1 Priapulus caudatus | reverse complement strand
AGGATGTCAACCACCAACTGATCCCAGGTGCTTGGAGGGCTGATGCAAACATGCATGAGCTGAACAACATTAGAGGGAACAACCGTGACACCACTGCAGCCAAGAAACAACGAGAATACCTCAAGCTGTACTTCAATTCACCTGCAGGCTCTGTGCCCTGGCAAGCCATAGCATGATATAAAAAGTCAGTTACAAAAAAAGACAAGTAGTTCAAAAGTTTACAAGTACACAGTACACAATATTGTATGTTTCAAATAAATATGGTAATGTAAAAATAAATAATTTAATAATGTAAATATGTTTCTTTTATGCATAATGCCTTGCTTATGTAATTGCTTAAATGTCCTTAAATAAAGTTATATTAACTTAAACTTAAACAAAAAAATCCCAATTCCCCAAACATAAAAGTCAAACGTCCCCAAACCTGCAAAATAAAATAAACTGCGCACGCGCAGTGAGCGAGTTGCAAACGTATTGAGAGCATAGTAAGAGCGCAGCAAGAGCTACTTGGACGCACTGAGAGCGCACAGAGCGCAGTGGGAGCGCACTGAGAGCGCACTGAGCGCAGTGGGAGCGCACTGAGCGCAGTGGGAGCGCATTGAGAGCGCACTGAGCGCAGTGGGAGCGCACCACTGAGAGCGCACAGAACGCAGTGGGAGCGCACTGAGAGCGCACAGAGCGCAGTGGGAGCGCACTGAGAGCGCACTGAAGATCAAACTGCGAAAGCATAGGATGGCAGTGAGAGCGTAATAAGCGAGTCAAGAGCGTATTGTAAGCTACTGTTAAAAGCTACATGGTGTCATACCATGGTCACACCACGCCATGGATTTCCGTGGACTGCGCTTTTCCTCGCGCTTTCATGCTTTTCAGGTCGCAGTGAGAGCGCGAGCGTGATCGCGGGAAGGTGTGACAGGGGTATAATCAGGAGCTAATAATGACAAATTTGTCATTATTAGCTTCTGGTATAATGTAGCAGGGTAAACCAAGAAAGTAAGCGGCTGTCTGCTGCCGCAGGCTGCAACCGAGCAGCAAAGCTGCGAGGGGGTTGGTTCAGGAAGTGGATCCTGATAAGTGGGCGCCAGGGGGCCCTCCGCCAGAATTTTTTTGGAAAATTACACCTCTTAGATGCAATTTCCTGCACTCTGAGGCATCATTATTTTAAACATTCTTCATCACAAAAATATCACTTTTGAGTTGAGTATTTTAATCTTTGGGGGACACCAAAGACTAAAATACTTGTACTTAAAAAGAGAAACATGAATTTCAAATTGCTGAGGGTTGAACTGCGCAGTCTCTGTCACTGTATTTGTGCAGGTACAATGCTAAAGCAAAGTAATGTGGTTAATAACTTAATCTATCTGCCGCTGATCTAACTGAATCGCTAACACGGCCTCGACGCTTAATTATTTTCAGATCAGATAAATATATATATATAGACAGACAGATAGATAGGTAGATATATATATATCAAGAGCTAATAATACATTACTCCTCCGTGTATCTTTGCGCAAGTTACTCGTCTGCCACTCTCTTCTTTGTTGACTCTGCCAGCTGCCTGTAGCTGTAACGCGAGAAAATATTCTATTACGTGCTCTAAAGCGCGCAATCTCAACCCACCGGCGCACGCTACTTCTTGCCACCGACGATTTCCGCCAGCAGGCCGACCCGACTGCAGTCGAAGTTCACACCTGCTCTTTTCTGTCGGTTTGTGGCGTGCAACACCCGTAATCAGCTCACATACGATGTCGTCGTCACTCGTGCCGTCTTCGTTGTCAGTCGTTGTCGACAGTCGTCGTCGCATTTAGACCGGGGCTCAGCCTGGCAGATAGGGAATGTGCTCGCTCCCTGTCTTATGGTGCCGCGGCGTCCTCTGGGAACAACTTTTAGCAACTACAATGCAAGTAGTGGACAGTTAGCAATCGCCTATGCGTCACGACCTTGAGAACGAATCAGTCGATCATATCGGGTAATGGTAATTAGCGGTACTACCACAGAACAGAGAATCAGCAATTTTAATGACCTCATTCTAAACTCTGTGTGTTAACAGAATGCCGCCGGTATTACAAAGTTATCGCTCGACTTAATGTTAATTCATGAAATATTGATGAAATTATCATTATCTTTTTTGATCGATGTGAGGGCACGGTTAATATGATTAAAAATGACATTGTAACTTTAAAAAAGCTTTACCTCTGATTTATGACTCAAACATAACGCCGATTTTATTTCCATCGTAATACTGACGTTTAGGAAAACGCGAAGTGCGGTCACGTGAATTAATCTGACCATATATTTTAGGACAACAATATTATAATGAGCGCATTCACTAGGTAGAGGAAAACTGCCCCATGGTCTACTCTTACGTGGTGCAACTACATCTATGTTTAGGTGGTTGGTAGGACTGCATTAGTGCAATAAATCTTCCACACACATTGTCATGTGATTAGCATCTCTACCAAGTAAATGCAAGGAAGCGTGTGAGCAGACCTGGCCCACATGTGGTACTCCGCTAGATTGCCTTGTTGGAAGCCCTCATCAACAAAATGCCTTTTGTGCCCGTGGGCTGGTGCACAAGTTCTCTGAATGCCTAATCATAAAAATTATGCCCTGCCCTCCTAATAATGCCCTTCGGCTAGCAACAACATACATTTACCTCACACTGACCCCCACCACCCCAAAAAATAACCAACCGTACCTTATTATGAAAGTCGAACAGCTCTTGTGGCGTCTTGAACCCTTCCGTCACACCAGAATCTGACCAGGTGGCCTGAAATGACAGCAACACCGTCAACGCTTGTGCTGACAATACTAGTCAATCGGCAGTGCACAAGGATGGTGGCTCCTTATGTAATTAGTTTATTCCCCCAGCAGCCCCCCATTGCAGGTAAAGCATTTTTCCTATCATTTATTTTGCATTGAGCAAACTAATTAATTTTTTCTCTTTATACTAATTCATTCTGCCAAAGCAGTGAGTTTCGGCAGTACTGCTACCTCGATTGGGGCTACCCCCAAAAACTATACCAATCCATTCTAATACCATTAGGACATAACATAAACATACACGCCAGGCAGAAACATTTAGAAGCTATCAGGTTCCTTATATCATCGGTTCTATACTAGGAACTAGTCTAAACACACATCACATAAAACCTAGGTAGAGCCTTTGGCTTTCTATCTTAGTTAACATTCTAATCATTCATATACCACAGGTTGAGCTAGGCAGTTAGCCTTTGTCGTACCCATTTACAATTCTAATCATTCACGCCACGCATTAATTCAGTTAGCTTTTGCCTTCCTCGTCCTAGCTGTACCAACGCTAAACAGCTCACTTGCACATGTACCCGAGTTTAGTGCTTGCATTTCTATCCTACAAGGCGGATTGACCCTTCACTGCCTTGGCTTTTTAACTCTTCCCTACACAGATAAATACCTTAGAGAACACTCACAGGAAACACAAAACTTGTTTCAAGTAGCGCCTTTTCAATACTTCTGGGATATCAGCGGACAACAGACGCACCAAAACTATTGGTACATTTGTTACTATTACAATATTCAAGGTCATGTTAGCGTATTTCTCTAATTACATTTGTCATAACTTCGGCTGTCGTAGACTTATAGTGTTTATTACTAGTATTTCACATATAAGATTGCCCTTCATACTACTCTTACCACACTACTCGTAACAAAATGTGTTTTTTTAAAAGCACTGTCTAACTAAACCTCCATACAGTCAGTGTTGTTCACCTACTTGTATGTGGTACTGGGTTCTTCGATCTGTTGGCCCTCTGTATAACTTTTACGTCTATCTACTCAAAACAAACACTTGTATAGAATAAGGGTATATATCATGTGATCAACACAAAGCTTTCTCGGGTAACAAGCTACTACTTAAATATAGATAATTGATACAATAAGTACAATAGAATACATAATCATACATAAGTAAAAGGTACATAATATTCATAACACTGATTTATTAAATAGTGAAAAACATGGGGTACAATGGGCTGACTATGTGACCGCTATTTAATATAGATACAGCATAGATAACACATAAGTGCGAATTACAATTATTACATTAGCACTTTCGCTAATACGAGTCCATACAGTATCAACGATTGAAAGATTCCAATTTCGCATGGGTACACAGAGTCATAAAGTTATTAATAAACAGAGTCCATAATAAACATGTTACTACACAACACCTCACACATACAAATCTTGGACTACAGTGCTGTATATTTTGACACATGTGACAACGGTTAAAAATTACTCCTAACACACCAGGGTTGAAAAACTGATATTGGAGGTACTGTCCAGCAGGACCACGTGCCTCTGAGGAAGCACTGGTCCTGCCGTTCAGTAGGCCACTGGTCCAGGAAATTTCTGTTCGTAGCAAAGTGATGACTCGGATGTGGGGACGTTTTTATATATGGGGGATGGTGCAATTTGATGATGTGCATTCTTAATGTTATTCTTAAACAATTATTATTTTTTTAGTCGTTTTTGTAACACTGAGGTTAGTAAATCGAAACAAGTCCGCAAGTCGATTTCAAAGATCAGCCGCGTCTCTGAGACCACCCATTATTCCTTATAAATTATCATATTTTATTACGCGATTGCCTGTGTGTCGGGGATGTCCGGTATTATCTAAATCATTTTTTTTGATTTAGTCTGTATGGCAAAAAAGAGCTCTCGTTAATTTTGTTTACGGAGAGCTATTTTAGCTTGGCCAGAGCTACTTCAGCCATTCAACACTTTCAGCACCAGTTATCAGACTATCAGTGTTAAGAAATCCGTCAACAAATTGGCATTCGATCACTTATTTTTTAAATCTCATTTCACTCGACTAAGAAATCAATTTCACATTCTTATTCAATTTAAATTCACACAGGCAGACTATGCACTATATACACGGTGTCATACACATGTACAACATAGTTTTTTAGTTACTTTGAGTACTGTATTAAAAAAACTTGTTACTTGGAATCTCTAGGAATGCCGGGAGCTTTTGCGCAAGGTTTTTACTTTCGTTTCCTTCTCCTCCCCAGCACGGTACCCCATGCATAGATCAATGCGCCCGCACGTCCCAAAAAGTTACAAGTGTCTAGAATCTTTAAGTATATACAGGTTTACAATGCTTCTTTAGATATCTAACTGAATAAATAATAGTCCAACTTTCCGCCATTCCACTTCCAATACTTGGAATAGTCCACATGAAAAGTGGACGAACTTCAGCTTACAGGGCGCTTTTTGATACGTGCGTGTCAGGTGGTCACGGTCGTGCCCTCACCCCCCACGATAACACCTGCTGATATAAAAACTTATGTTATGGGTAATATGCGGTCATTTAAAAACACTCGGCCTGCGACTACCTGCCTGCCGCAATTCGATTCTTTTTGACCGTCGGCGAGTTTTGTTTCGTGTGCGCGTAATTCATGGCGTGAGGGATTCATGCCTGCTCGTCTAGAAGGTTTGGCATACCTCCCGTCGTTACGTTGGAGCGAAAACGGGGTCGTGTTACTGTGCTCCCGTTTACAAGTCTGTATTTTTTTTCGCTGCTGCTGCGGCAGATTATTCTAGGTCGCCCCGCCGGACCAGTTGACACAAGCAAGCAGTCGCCCGGTAGCATTTTCTAATCGCCAGCTGGCGATCTTGGGCGACCGCTAGTTGTCTCACGCTGAACACAGGTACAACATACGTGACCACTTGCACACCTGGTATTCTTACATTTAAACTAGCACATGCACATATTCAGCTTGAGGCAACGCAGTCAATTCTAGTCAGAAGGATGTGTTATTCGGTTTGTTTTAGATTTAACTCGAATAACATCATATTATAGTTTCCTTTATTTGCTATTATATTTTTCCCACGGCTACTCGCTTCCATAATTACTGGATTTTCGATTTATTTTAATGTTTAACAAATGGTGTAATGCAGACTGAAGTCAACAGAAATGAACTTCTCTCTAGTTTGCAGAGGTCACGTGCGTCTTGTATAATTAAATATTGCATACGAAATTACGAACCATGATGTCAATACGGAGGTACCACATACGAGTGTAACAATTCTAAAAAGCCTGGGTTATTCAATTACGTCTTCGTCCATGACGGGCAGAAAGAAAGCTGAAGTTGTTCATAGTCTAGAACCTACCACGATGCGAAGTGCTGGCCTTAAATTTAACCCTGGCCTTTCAAGCACTTTATTATTTTTAACATGTTTTTTCAGCAACCGTTAGACGCGCAACCGGGACAGGCGATTTTTTCCTCGAGTAGACAGACGCAGCTCTACCCGTGTAACCCCTCGCTTCCGCTACAGGAAGGAAACAACGCTGTAGCTGGAGTGAAGAGTTATCCCGGTACGCACTGTGGGTAAGCGTCTAGGGTGATTAGGATAGGACTTGGTTGTATTTTCTATCTATGGAGATGTGATACGACGATGCAATAACAAAATCAGATTGGACGAAACGGTGACCGAAGGATTACTTGTACATGTGAGGAGTACAATGTCGCCATGTAATCCTGGTATTGTTATATTAGATTGATTAATTACTAATCGATAAGTTTGGAGTGTGTGTACGACAGAGTGCACACTGATAACGGTTGATAGAATATGGTATGTATTTGATATAGGTATTATATGATAGTGAGTCAATAATGTAAGTGTATGTATTAAGTAGGAGAAGTGTGAGTAGACATGGCGTGGATTGTGTGGGTGTTGGTGTTGTGTTGTTTAAGCAGCGTATTTTGTCGATTAGTTTGTCACTTTGACAACTCTTGTAAAATATGTTCTATGTTAATATGTAATTAAATATATTCAAACTTTACATTGTTTTCGCTATGTGATTCTCCGTTAATTCATATGACACCACCAATTTACCTGAAATATTGCTATGGTTCTTCCAAAAAAGACAGCGATTTCACAACAGTTTTCCCAAAACTTTTTTGCATCTTGTGCGCGTTGCTACCAAACTTTTTTATCGGAGATTATGTTGTTTCTATTGTGTCCTCTGACTGGACGCTGGCTAGTTGGGGGATATTAGGCTCTATCGTAATTGTATTCAGTGTGTATATTTGCGTTTCCAGCGCTGTAATAAATAATAAATACGTTGGTGTCTCACGTTGCGTCTGTATGTAGCAGCTGAGTTTGAGCTGTTTTAGTGACATACGTTGTTTCTTCTGTGATGGATAAGGAATTCGCAAACAAGTGCTGTTACTGTGCTTAACCTAATATCCCAACAGCCGCCAGCAGGTCTTTCGTTTCGCGTTAGGTATTGACATTTAGTGCTCTTTTGGATTGCTGCGGTGTTTCCGTGCTGTGATGAGATCACAGTTTGTGCCGTCTGGAGATTGCAAAAGTTTTGGGAAAAATTGTTTACTGTGTATAACGCGTGTTGGTATTCAAAGGAACATTTTTTTGAAGAACACATACGATTTTCAGTAATTCGGTGAGGCGTGATCATGTTTATTTTATTAGGGTAGGTAAAGGGAATCAGGTGTAGGATTCTCGAAAAGCAAATGGTAATATTATTGGTAATATATTGTTGTTATTCACATATTGATAGAATATTTACAAGTCTGGAGAAAGGAAATATATGATCTAGGCGTTCTAATTTTGTCCGGGTGTGAAAGTGTATATAAAGGTTCACGCTAGTGACCCTTGGCGGTTTTGGGGACGTCTGCCCACTTCTTCTCTCCCTAAGGATGAATGGGTCTTTGTATAGTTTGTGGGACCAAGTTTGGTCAGCTTAGACGTCAATTAGGGGCCCGCGAGTTATCAGAGCGGAAAGGGAAATATGATCGAAGGTTCAAGCGTAAAGGTCAAATAAAGGTCGCTTGAGTTGTTTTGTATGTTGACCTGTGTGTTTTGGTACGACTGCCCACCTTCTCCCCAAGATGTTGTAATGTAGACGATAAGTTGTCACCGCTAGGTCAATTAGGGGTCGGAGTTAGTAGAGCGGAAGGGGAAAATCTCGGTGCGGCCAGTACCGGGCGGCGGCGGTCTGTACAGACATTGGAACCCATAGTATCCCCGCGACTTCGTTCGCGGGGGATACAATGATAATATCGCGCGAGTAAACAAGCATAATTGCTAACTGTACTCATCG
>NW_014577061.1:1088941-1091882 GCF_000485595.1 Priapulus caudatus | reverse complement strand
CGATGAACGTAATAGAATATTTCTCCGTTACAGGCTACAGGCAGCTGCAGAGTCACAAAGAAGAGAGTGCTGATGAGTACTTGCCAAAGATACAGGAGTACTTTAGGTAGGTGATACGTGCCACGTACGATAGGTGTTGATTTCAAATGCAGCTAGTGTTTTAGTAAGCGACGTCAAGTTGGATTGTAATTGTATTGGTAAGGATTTAAGCTTGTGGAATTGGAATGTAGTTGGAATGGTCTCTATTTAAGCAAATGATCAATTTCCATGCTGGCCATTATTTTATTTGAGATTATTGATTTGTTTTTAACAATTATTTAAGGCAAATCACTATTGGATGCGCATCAAGGTTATTTAATAACTCGGTTTAACACTAGAAACTCCCACACTTGCAGCATATGCAGATATAGGCAAATGTCTACGTAACTGCAAATTACTGCAAATGCTGTATCTCAAGTGTTTTGCTGCCTTTTCATGGTTAGTCATGTATCAGGGTGGGGTGGGAGTGCGTAGATTCATGGCAGTAACTTATATTGGCACATGGTTTCTTAGGTATGTACTGGATACGTTACATATGACCTTTTTCTGCTGTTAATCACAGGCAAATAGTTGAGCTTCCGGAACGACTGGTGCGGTGTCAGCACATTGGCAACTTCTTCCAGGGTCGACCAGTGGCGCCACCTGCCAGGCAGCAGCTAGCCGGTACACCCAACTGTACAGATGTGCAGCTCGCCACTAGCAGCCCGCTACATGAGCTCACACCTAAAGGTAGAATTTTTTCAAGTGTGAATTAGCACTTTGTGAAAACTGAGCAGCTTGCTTAAATTGCCATGAGTTTAAACTAAGGTAGATATTAAAGGTATAATATGAGTAGATCATGGTTTTGTAGTGAATTAGCTACAGTGGTTCTGTAGCTGCTACTTTGTGGATTCTGGCAGGGCTGTTTTCAAATTAGTGATTAGTGATGGTTCTTTGGTTTTTACAATATGTCGACACCAAAGCCATCTATAAGTTTTCATAATACAGTACACTACTCATGGCGATGCTGTTGTCTCTGATCCAATCAATGACGTTATAACAGCAATCGCTGTGTCACGTTCGTCGTACATTAGCCTAAGTGCTAGAATAGTTTTATCTATGCTATAATGTAATAATTACAGTATTGTATATTTTTTTTATTACATATTACTGCATCTAAGTCAGAACTCTTAAGCCCTTTGATCTGTGATGAGATAAACGGGGTGTGTATTATGATTTTTCTTTTAGATGCAGGCAATTGTAGAGGGAGCAATCCAGCTGCTACCAATGTTGTTCTTACTCCTACTACCAACCAGAGGTAGGTGGTGTCTTAGTGGCTGAATGGCTGCATTTGTAGCATAGAATAGCACAGATACTGCTGCTGCATCACGTAGCCTCATGAAGAGTGTGGGAAAATTGGCCATTGAAGGAAGACACTGTTGGGTGTTAGTAAATGGTGTTAGTCTTGGTTTGAGGTCATGCGGTAGGTCTGTGTGACAGGCAGTCACAATATATGTAATAATCTTGCATTTATAATGGCATAATTTTCTGTTAGCTTTCTGTTTTCTTTCTGTTAGCTAATGTTATGCAGCTACCCTTAATGACAAGCACAGTCGTGATTCAGTACTAAGAGTTGCTAGCAGGAATATTCTGTTTCCTGATTTCATATCTGTTGTTTCTCATGTGTTTTTATCCTTCAGGTCAGCTGCAGCAGAGGCGTACCATTTACGTTTCCTTAATGAGTTGTTAAATAACTAATGTTATTTCTGTTGTGTTTAATTGCAGGTTGCCAATAGATTCTGCAGCGTTTTTAGCCAATTGGCCCTACTTACCAGTGGATTTAAGGAATTTCCCAATGGCTCCCGGTATCGCTTTTTCGAACAAGTAACTATGGATTTTGGGGTGTTTGCCTCTAGGTTACAGAACATTTTGACTAAACGATAATAGGTGACACCTAACAACTGGCACGTGTATTCCAGGAATGCGTGGCTGGTTGCCGCAACTTGTTAAAGACAATCGGTTTTACCTGTTTTGCGAGCAGCAGTGGTTTGCTGTGTGCTGTGTTACAGAGAAAGCACTGGGCATTGGGTATTATCAGGACATGGTCTTAATTCTAAGTCAGTTAGCATACACCTAACCTGAGTGGTGCATGCTTAACCTTATTGCTACCCTGGCTGATATGTTCTTAGTCTAGGTGTCTCAGTGTTAAGATAAGTGGTACACCTGTAATATAGGTTGTAGATGTACAGTAAACTTACCTGACGCATCCCCGACGTGGGTGACATACCTGTATCTCACCTGTCACTAACTCGGCTGACACACATGACATGCACCGAATTTAGGTGGCATACTTCTAACCTATCTTGGCATAATCTTAACCCAAGTGCCACACTGCTAGCATAGCAGAGTCACCAGCTAACATAGGAGCCACATTCGAAACCTTGGGGTGTGTACTCCTTAGGCAATGACTAATAGTCTGTAACGACTAGTAACCTGACGATATGAGAATCATTCACCCGTACGAAACTTTTTTAACATCCCCAAATTTTCCAGTGCCATGTTTTGCCGAAATCCTCGTACAAATATATAGAATTTGTATTTGAAATAGAAAATGTTTGTTCGGGTTACATGTTTAGTCGATTCCTGCTCTTTATTTTCACCATTAAGAGCTCAAATAGGTTTAAATTATTTAGAAAAATAACTTTTTGACAATCAGTCAGTCATGATGGCTGGCTCCATATTGTGTCAGAATTAATAACCAGTGTGACCATAAAAGTACCTACCTACTTTGTGGTTTATTTGTACCATGTTACCTCAACAGATATTTGTTGTAAGGGTGGCCTTACCTAGACAGACCCCATACCCTCTGCTTTCACTGTGTCCTTTACAATAGCTTGAAATTTCCCAGGTTATTTTGGGTGTA
>NW_014577061.1:1075667-1088931 GCF_000485595.1 Priapulus caudatus | reverse complement strand
TACATACGTCGTGATATTGCACGTGCAATATTGTGCTATGCTGATCTAAAACCTGTCTACATGCATAATAATATTGCACGTGCAATATTGTGCTATGCTGATCTAAAACCTGTCTACATGCATAATAATATTGCACGTGCAATACTGCGCTATGCTGATCTAAAACCTGTCTACATGCATAATAATATTGCACGTGCAATACTGCGCTATGCTGATCTAAAACCTGTCTACATGCATAATAATATTGCACGTGCAATACTGCGCTATGCTGATCTAAAACCTGTCTACATGCATAATAATGGTGCACGTGCATTACTGCAATGTGCTGATCTAAAACACGTCTCCATGCATCATAATATTGCATGATTGTGTAATACTGGACTGTATTGTGTTTCATAGGTCATGCTTATAACTACGGTGTACATTTAGATTCTGATGTTCAGGGTGTGTTTTTTAGTATATTTATACACTGCACATGTGTTTGTCATATGGTGCTGTAAATACGATGCAGTTACTGCGGAGATTGTGTATTATTTATTGAGACCAAGCGCAGCATATCCTAGTAAAACCACATGGTTTCTGTAATTGTTAATATAAAACATTTGCATGTTATTACGATTTATTATATGAAATACCCACCAGTCGCATTCATATCGCCACAGCTTGGCAAATGTTAGCAAGTGGTGATTCTGTTCTGAGGATGCTGTGCGTGTTGCAGACATGCATATACAACCGGCCATCTATCGCCATCATCACACATGTCACTGCTGCCGTCACCGTTGTCGTCGCCATACGTGCTGCCATCTAACGTGAGGGGTACCGCGGCGCCGTGGGACGTGCCCCGCGTCACTAACGAGTGGCTGAAGAAGGAGAGGTTGCACAAGTACTTTGACAAGTTGAAGAACTTGAGCTACGACCAGGTGCGAGAGCTATCTGTCACTACTGGATTCAACGGCTGACTGATGCCATAATGTGTTGTCGTACAATTATATCACATAGCTGTTATGCAGATTTGTCGCGTAATGGCGTGATGTCAGGCTTAGCCGATGTAACCATGAATGTAATTTGTCATGTAATGATCTTTTGTAAATGACAAATGACAAGTATGTAATTTAGTTATCGTATATATGCCTATGGTTAGCACCAAAAAGTGCTCAGTAATTCAGATAAACAGTGACTGATGCCTTTAGGTGTCTATCTAATAGGCAATAAAGATGAGATTTATAATTTTGTGTCAATGGTGGTAACCATATGCTAATATAGTGTACGCAATCTATTAACTGAAACCCTTGGGACAAGACACGTTTCAGAATTTGGGAATTTTCGGATTTCGGAATGGTAGTACAGTACAGATATACATACCGTATATCCTGCAACTAGTCAGTACTAAAACCCAAGTTTTCAAGTGGCCAAGTGCTGTACCAGTACAGTACAATATGTATGACTAATGCCAAACACATTAATATTTCTGCAGTGAACTTTGTGCAGCCTAACGCGAGCTTTGGTGTGCAGACGACCGCCACGAAAAAACTTTCGGTTTTCGGAGCTTTTCGGTTTTCAGAATTTCGGATAATGGATTGTGTACTGTATTATAGTAGACAGGGTTAGAAATTCACATTTTTACCAGGCATGTACTAGCTGCTTGGGGAAAAGGCAGGTGGCAAATCTACTCATGCAGGCTGAATCTTGGGTGCTTGGCAGCAAGTATTTGCTCCCAACATTGAGAGCAGGCAGCAAACTAACCATTGTAGGCAGCAAAACTGCTGCTTGCTGCCCTTATTTGTGGAACTCTGGTGTAGTATCTAGTATAGAAGCAGAGTAGCATAGTAAGGAGGTGTTGTTGTAAGGCGATGGGATTTTATATACATAATGTCGCTGCTAGATATCTGTGTTCTGCCTTGCAGTTGAACAGCATGAGTGACGAACAGTTGATCAAGGACATTGGTCTGACGAAGGGTGCTGTCAACAGGTTACGCCGCTCCATAAAAGAGTAAGCACTCGCACTCGCACCGACATGACGGCGCCTTGCAACCCCACCTGTTTTCTGACACAAAGTTCTTAGTGAGGTTGCCGAAACCCGATGCCATCGCATATTGTTTGATACGTATAAGCTTGTAACGTATATCGAACAAGGTTGTTCCTGCAGGTTATCCGTTGGCACTGCTGGCGCCTGGTTGACGAAATATGATGCCACTGTGTATTGTTTCGTATGCTCTACACGTGTGACGCCTTGACTAACTTTCATTTGAATTATGGCACTATGTGTTGTAACTGTCACTGCTGGTGTTATTGTCAATGGCTGAGCATGATATCGGCTGGATTTATTGTCACAGGGTGCTGGACAGCAATCATCTGCTGCAGGAGAACAGTGAGAATGCAGATGTTCTGGGATGGGTGCAGTCGAACCCTGCTGTAGCAGCTGGTATTGTGTCCCAGCAGCAGCAGCAGCAGCAGCAGCAGCAACAACAACAACAACAACAACAACAACGACAGGTATGTCGGACCTGAAGAAGTGTAGTTATGGCTGCACAGTAGCAAAACACGATCAGTGGTATACCATATATATTATATATGTAAATATGTATATTTATCTACAAGTTTCTTCATCTAGCTGAATTCATCGCTCTCTCGCACGCACACTCGTACTCGCACACGCACGTACACGCACACATGCACATTCACTCTTACACTCATGGGATATTGCAATATGTATGTGCACGCACGCATGCTACGCACACATGCTGGCCTTATGCCGCAACATGACCCAACACACACACACTCAGGCCACTTGGTGCCTATTGCAGTCTGTCTCTGCTTAGTCTGGCCATTGATCTATCTATCTGTTGTCAGCCAGATCAGTTTGTCAATCGCTGCTGTCTTTGCTCGTTAGGTGGCGAGTCGGTCGCGCGGCCCCGCGTCTGGCGACGCGACCGTCCCCCCTACAGCAGCCAGCTGAGAGCTCCTGCCTCAGATGCCTCCGGCTCGAGTCCTCCCCATAGCGCGCCGCCGTCCCCTCCCCCCGTCGGAGCACTCGAGCAACGAATCTGAGAGCGATCTACGACCTCGGAGAGTGACACGTGAACCCTCCGTCGCCTACATGACGTCTCGTCTCAGCTGTGCTTGTGTGTCGAGGCTGCTGGGGGCCAGATGTCGACTGCCATCCTATTCCGCGTGAATGGTAAGAGCGGTTCCGGCGCGATGATCGTCGTTTGTTTGGTTTTATTGGCCGGTGTTGGATGAGGTTAACGTAAAAGCCAAAAAAACAAAACGTAAAGATATATTTATGCCCCCGTAAGACCTGGTTGAGCCTCCTATTTCACTGTTGGGTCTGTTGCTACCTCGCGTGCTTGAACCACGGTTGGTGGCTACCAGCATCTTTCACATGAACTCCACTCGCCTGTTCCCGTGCTTTCACTGCGAACTGCTGTTTGCAGGTGTGCAGTCCTACAGCGCGTGTCTTGCGTCTTATCTGGCTGCCCTCGCTGCCAGCTGCCATCCCCTATCCTCTCAGCGCACACCGTTGAAGGATTCTCTACTTACCGACGATCTGCCGTTGTGCCTCTCTCGACCGACGCTATTCAACTTGCCTCTGATCCTCCTGGACAAACATATATCCTCGCGTATAGCGAAATACATGACTTCAGTTTCTCCTCTTCTCCACAGCTCAGGATATGTATAGACCGCTCTTACAGCGCATCGCTCTTTAACAATATCGCTATACACTACAATATTCTCGCGTTGTCATGACCTATCTCGTCTCAGGCGCTCTAGCACTTGCCACGACGATGTTACATCACTCCTCGCGGGGCTGCGCCTCGTGCAACTTCAATTGAGCAATTTGAATAATTATTATTAATCACAATTATTGAATCGATTACTATCAGAGGTGGAGTTATGCACCGCTCCCCCTCGCGCTCTCCTGTACTGAAATCGTGAGGGAGATCCGCGACTGTTTTCCGAAACAGTTTGCGGTCTCGGTCAATTTTTATCATCTATATTGGCTTCTAGGACGAGAAATAATATTAAAAACTGCTATGTGCACAAGCCTCTCGTTCGCTCGCTCCCCTCTCGCTCATCGTCTCGACTCTCTCTCGGTGCGTCAGCCCCACGCATCTGTGTCTCAGTTCTGACAAACTTAGTTTCTCAGGGTAGCCGTCTCGATCTTTTTTTCTATTTTCACGCTCTCGATTTCCCTTCTCGTCGCAACTCGTCTGATCTGTGTCTGTCGTCGCGCAACGCCATGTATCACAGTGTTGCGATCGTTTACGCGCAAATCGTCCTCCGTTCTCACCGTCCTGAGTCCTGCTGTTACACTGTTGCCACAGACACTCCTCCAACCCCTGATATCCTTTCGTCGCCTCATCTGGCTCTGGTCTACACTCCGGGTGGTCCAGCCCTCATTTCGGATGCGATGGTCTTCCACGGTCTCTTCTCGTCAGTTCCGATCTCGATCATATTCAGGCCTCCGCGCTCCGTCGACCCCCGTCTCCATCGCTCTTTCGAAGCCCTCCGGACGCGGGTGCCATCGACGATCACGGTCGCGAATGCCGTCGACGGTGCCCGGCACCCCGCTCCTCGTCCTCGTTCGACTGCCGCCGTGGCCTACTTACCGGCTGCTGGGCCGGCACGCGCGTTTTCGCGGCGCCGCGTCCCCGACTCTCGGGCCCCCCTGACCTCCTCGGCCGGCGCCTCAGCTGAGTGCGTCCTCTTCAGTCATGCTCCACGCGACTCTCGCGCGCCAGTGTCGGGAGAGCAGAGATGCGCCGCCATGACTTTGCGGCTTCGCCTCTGGCCCTTTACTTCTCCTCCGGGCGGTGCGCCAGCGCGGCCCGCAGCCGACTTGAGCAGTCCCATGTCACCAGCTCGGTCCGGACGATCACATCTCGTCTGGTGGCGCCGGGATTGCGACGCGGACGGCAGTCGTGACGCCGCTTTCGTTACCTTCACCTCTACGGCCGCAAGCCGGCCGCTGTCCTGTTGGCGTGCTTTTCTCAACTCGACCCTTGGTCCGCCGGGCGACCTGCTCTTCTAGGGCACCGTTCGTCTGGCTTTCCGGTGCCGTTCCACTGATTGCTGACACAGCATAGACCCTCTCAGCTCCGACCCTCTCGCATGGTCGCCGATTGCCGTGCCTCCAGCGACGTCAGCTCGCTTTGCGCGCTCCCCTCACCCCGGCTCGTCTTCTACCGACCCCGGTGGCGCTCGCAAGGCCGTTCCGACCGCCCTGCCGGCCACGCCATCCAGGATGCCGCTCCGCGCCTGTCCGCTCGGGCCAGCATCGATGAACGCACGCGCCCGGAGCCACCAGCCGTCAGTCTCTCGCTCGCGCCATGCCGCAGTTGGCCCGAACATGCAGTTCCGCCCCATGCCTGTCCCCTGCTGACAACTTGACGTTCGACAGATTCAGCAGGTCTCCTCCTATCTCCGTCATCTACTCCACCTCCACCTCTGCCCACTCGCACCCGCCCATCCAGCCGCCCCGCACATCGCCCCAAGAAGGCCCTCAAGCGTCCGCCCGCCGAAATCATGCCCGCTCAAATTCTCCGTCTTGTCCACCTCGACCGCACTTCGACTCAGCAGAAACCCTGAATACACGTACAGGTGCCAGCGCATCCTGAACGACTCTCCCTCCGCCGAACCTGCCAGCGAGCCAGAACAGGCCGTGCCACCGCAGCTCCCTCGGCATGGCGACAGTACTCCCCTCACCCTTCTTCATTCGCCCGACCTCGTCCTTGTCTTCACGACACCCTCCAAGCCCACCGTCGGTCCCTGCCCTGCCCCTGGAACCCAACTGCGTAGTAGCCACACGCCCCGCCCGATGATGTACCTGCCGCTGTCGCCTCGCTCTCCAGCCTCTCGTCTGGAAGCGACGCCGTCGAGCTCGTCAGTCGATTTCCTCGTTGTTATCCATATGCCTCGCTCTCTCGATACCTGCTGCACCCGCCGCCGCCGCCGTAGTGACACGCCGCGCCCGTTATCTGCCCCATACCCGGCCGGCACTGCTGAGATCGCCTCCGACGTCGGCGGCTTCGATTCAAGGTCCGTTGGTGCAGCATCACGTGTCGACCTCTGCTGCGGTGGGTCGTCGTGGCTGGCGATTGGCGTGCGCGGGAACGGCTACAGCGGTCGTTAGCTGTACAACATGGATTCTTCCCACCGGCGGCGCAGGTGAACGGCACCATCTTCGCGAGCTTCCCGTTCATGCCGCCGCACGGCAGCAAACCGGCGGCTTCGTGCACGCGCTGCCCGCGTTCCCGCACGGGTTTGTCTCCCGCGAACGCGCCTCACGCCGGAGATGTTACTGTACACTGCCCCGCACAATCTGGGTATGGCCAGCGCGCAGCACGCGCCGTCACTCGTCAAGCAACAGAGCGCTCCCAACATTGCCTCTGGTCTACCATGACAGCAGCAGGCGTGGTTCTCGTTGGGCGGCCGGCAATGGAGGAGGAGGAGGTGAGGACGGAGGAGGAGGAGGAGGAGGAGGAGGAGGAGGAGGTAATTGTGCGCAGCAGGGCTTCAAGGGAAAGACGCCGACCTGCTACAACTGCGGCCAGGCAGGGTGCCACCGGGTGTTCGCGGCGGCGACTGTAAGGAACTGAGCATGGAGGAGATCACTAAGCAAGGTGAGTCGTGGGCGGGGAAAGCGGCGAGGTTGCTGAAAAAACTTTCTGTGAGCTTAACTAAAACACTAACGAAAAGCGATCGAATCGTGGGTGGTGCGGTACTCGCGTTCTTTCATATCTCCTCTCCCCACCTGGTGTGCCATCACGGTCTGCTTTTTCGCTCGTTCTCTCGTATGGTTCCTAGCGCTGCTTCTTCGTTCCTCTTCGTTCTTCATTTCTTTTAGTTCAATCCCTTGCGATCCCTGCTTTAGTCCCTGTCCTATTTTACTGCCACCTTATAGGGCTTTGCCGGCTCGCTGGTGCTCTTTTTCCCGGTCTCTGTCTTCGCCGCCGCGCCAGCTTCTCCTTCGTCACCGTTCCCTCACTTTCTCTCTTCGTTCCTACTGTTCAGCTCCGTACTGCGGGTTCCAGTGCTGTCGTGTTCTCTCATATCCCCATCATGTGCTTATCTTCAGTGGCACCAGACCCATTCCCGTCCAGTGGCTTTCCTGGTTGTGGCTCAGGGTATGTTGCCCGTTCCCCCTCTTTGTAACTTACGGCCACCGTACTCGTTCTTGGTTCTCGCGTCAATCTAGACACCTATACCATCCTCGATTTCGTTCTCGCCTAGTCTCCCGAGCTTAGCCGGTGGCAAACCGAGCGAAGCCCTCGCGCCTGACCACTGCCTCGTCGACCGGCTTGTGAGCCTTTCGCCCCCCTCTGCAGCATCCGAATGTTCCAGAGTAAAGTCGACAATCGCTTTTCACCTGTGCTGGCTATTCATGCTATTGGAGTATCTGCTAGCGGCATTTCAAGGTCCATACGCTCTCGTCACGTGCGCTCCGCGCACTGTGAGTGTCGTGGGTTTGTCCCCCCCGCCTCTGCGCGCAATGCAAGCGCGGACTCGTGCAAAGAGGTGTCGTCGAGTGACGGTCACGTGACAAGAGCTGACCAAAGTCACTGGACATGCGATGCCACATCACCTCATTGACTACCACGTAATGCCAAGACGTGAATGACCTGACTAGCCTACACCGGACTGGCTTCGTGTGCCCATCGATCACCTGACTAGCCTACGCGCGGCTGGCTTTCGGCACGCCGCGTTGATCACCTGACTAGCCTACGCCGGACTGGCTTTGTGCGCCCGTCGTTCACCTGACTAGCCTACGCCGGACTGGCTTTGTGCGCCCGTCGTTCACCTTGATAGGCCTACGCCGGTACTGGTCTTGTGCGGCCCGTCGCGATCACCTGAACTAGACCGTACGCCGGACTGCTTTGCGTGGCGCCCCGTCGTTCCACCTGACTAGCCACGTCCCGGACTGGCTTCGTGCGCCGTGTCGCATCATCATGACTAGCTGGTACGCCGGACTGGCTCTCGTGCACCCGTCGATCGACCTGACTAGCCTACTGCCGTGACTGGTTCGGGGCGGACGGCTAACTTGCGCCCGGTCGGTTCCACCTCGGACTAGCCTACGCCGGACTGGCTTTAGCTTCGGACTTTCATCGACGTCATTCATCATTCAGCACGTCTCGCTAAGACACTGTGATGGCGGAGATGCGTCCGCTGTGTTGGAAAGCGAGGTTGGGGCCGTCGGGGGGCGCCGCACGCCGGCGATTGTGTGTGCACTCCTCATCGGGCGGCTCGCGTCGTTACGCACGAGCCGTCGTGTACAGTCGGTTGTGATAAATCACCTTCGTTCGCTGTCGTGACCCCGCGCCGAGCTATTTTGTAGTGATTGCGTTGTAGTGAGACGCGCAGCAGTATGCGTGTGACGTGAGTCGAGGTCACTCCTGTAGGGACACTCGCCCAACGTAGGTCGCGTCCCGGCCCGGCGCCGCTTCGTTTAGTCACTGTCGGTAGTTTGCGCTGCATATCATGTGCCAAATATTTAGCAAAGTGGGTATTAGCAGAAGTCGTTCGCGTGGAAGGGCCGGCAATTATTGTCATTATGTTATTATCGTTCTGCGTTCGCCACGAACGATGATTCTGTTAGTAAGCACAGTTTGTGCCCACGTCTACAGTGCCCCCACCCTTACGTGGTATTTTTCTTACCTCGGTGATTTGTGTTTTTAATTTTTGCCTTAGACAGGTTTGCTTTAATTCGCCTATAACAGCTTTTATTCTCGGTAAAACTGAGAGGATGCAGGGGCCGATTTTACTAGTTGACCGCCGAGTAGTCGCATTGTTTGTGCTTATATTTAACCCCCCGCCCTCCCGAGAAAGACTTTGGGATCATAAACTAATCAAAACGAATTTGCAGTTAGTTGCAGGATGGTCTACACTGGTAATGCCGTATTGAGCCAACCTCCTTGCAAATTAGTTGTGTAATGAACAGCTTTGCAGATGTACGTGGGATGTGTAATACTTTGACAGGTCTGTCGTTAAAGCAGGCAGGTTTGCACCCCCCCCCTTCCTATATTTTGGGACGTTTATCGACATTTTAGATGATAGTGTTTAGTGCCAAGAACGTGATTGTAGTAGTATATTGTGAGTATATGAAGTGTTACTGTAAAGCACCTGCATACTAACCACGCGAACGCGGGTGGGTCTGTGCACAGTGTGTGTGTTCGCTAACCGTTATACCGTTGTTGACGTACGGGTGACGATGTGTGGGAGCGAGCTGGTAGACTATACTCTACACATGTATATACCGTGTGTGTGTGTGTGTGTGTGCGTGCGTGCGCGTGTGAGCGTGCATGTGCGTGAGTGAGTGCCTGTGACTTTAGTGATGATCGGGATGTGCACGTAGTCATAGTTTCGTTTGGCGCTACTTATTGTTTGTGAGATATCGGTATTTAAAACGTTTTTCTGTGTTTGAAATGTTTTTAGGAGATGTGTTGTTTTAAAAAACATGCAAAAGTCAAAAAGTCAAAAACCTGCCTCTCCACGAGACAGGGCCCGTACCTCACTCACGCATACGCAATAGCACAGCTACAACCTACCCTGAAAGACTTAACTAAGGCAACCAGACAACAGTGTAGCATTGTTAGGTTGTCTCAAGCCTATATACCAACAGGGAATTCAATTGTTTTCCTCATATTAGCTCACTAGGTGACAGCACGGTTGTGTAGTTTTTCTGCGTACACCATTCCCCTTCCAAGACAGGACGGAAAGGTCATTTGTGGAGATGTTATTTGATGGGTATATTTCATTCAGTTGCAATTATTTTGATGTCGTGATTTACAAGGTTCCCATCCCTTCAATAAGTTATCTCTTTCTAAGTTATCAGTTTCTTCCCGTAATCGGCAAAAACACTTGCGCACTTCTTGCGTTGTTCCAAAGTGCAAACATAGAGGAAAGCACCGTTACTTTGAAGTGCCCTCCTGTTGCCATTGTCTGTGGCATCACGTTTACAAAATACGATTCGCGAAATATTTTAAAATGTTTATGTAAAAATGTAAAAAAGAATAAAAACTTGCAATAAAATTACATTTGTGTGGTTTTTTTTACTGTATATATGTTATCTAGAAAGAAATGTCCAAATAACAATGTTAGTGATTGGAAGATGTGCATGTTTAAGTGATCATAAATACTTTATTCATATCAATTTAGATGCATACCATTACATACAACTGTCCATTGCTATTAGCACAAATCACAGTTATGATGAAATATGCTTTCACTCCACAAACAATAACCCATAATTTTTCAATTCCATCTTAGGGGGAGATAAATCATGTACAGTAATCAACATCAACCCTAATTCAGGGCCTTCCATTATATCGGGTGGCCACAATTTTCAGCGTATACGTGCTTGTCTACTATAGGTCTGGAACAAATAATATTGGCTTCTTAGAATTTAGCTGTCCTATATAAATCAATAAAATCACTGCCTAGACATTTTTAACAGCCGCCTATCACCTAGGCCAAAGCGATTAAAAAACGTATACAACCGAGGTGTGCTAAACCGATATTCGCCTTATTTACTCCAAGAGTAAACCGTCGTCTATCAATGAGTCACCCCCTCTCTATCTCTCTATCTCTCCATCTCTCTCCCTCCCTCTCTCTCACACACTTTCATGCTCGCTTACATACTTTCATCCTTCGTGGCTGTTTACAAAATTTACACATTTCTCACGCAAGCAACGACAAACATACGAGTGTACACCGACTTCAACAGAGCCTGATACTGGTTTCTCGAAGGAATTCACTAACACAGGATAAAAGGCTCTACGAAGCAGCTCATGGTTGCAAAATTATTTCTCTATGATTATCTCAAAATCAAGCAACACTAGTGATATACAACCGAGTATATCAGAAAACAACAGATACGGCAGATTTCCAGTAGAGCACTAATTTAAGAATAATAATTCTGAAATTATGTTATTATGATTTGACAGGGCTTCCACAGTTTAAATCAACACATCGCCTGATGAGATAGGGAAGAGAGCAAAAACAAGAATTGAATGACTACAATTACCTACCTACATACTTCTCTCTTCGTCTAGTCCCAGGTTCCTAGCTATTATTGTTAACAGAACCCAGTGAAGCTACAATATGGTTTGCACATTGTTATGATTGAGGTTCCCCCTCTCTGTTTGTAATTCATCCACTATATTCATCCACCATAACCACCTGTTTTACGTAGCGAGCAACACTGCACAAGCTTACGAGTAAACGTGACAAAAATACATTGACTGTACTTCGCGCCTGCCAACATTGACTATATACTCACGTTCTGAATACCACAACTACGATATATTGATCGCATTTGCAAATCGTCTGATCTTCGATCAATAAATTCGATCTGATATAATTCTTCACGGGGATATATATGTATATATTCGTTAGTCACACATTCAAACTGCTGAAAGTAGCATATGTCATATAGCATATCACACCTGAACTGATGTTAAATCATAGGGTGCAGGCTAACGAGGGGAGTATGCTGGGGACTACAGACCTAGCAGGAGGGCCACCAATGACACTGAAGGCAATTGAAAGCATTAAGAATTAAGATATGTCTAGACTGGCAGGACAGGATACTGCAGGATGATGCAGGAATGCTGGGAAATATGACATTGGGAAAATGTTGAGTCAGGCAGAGTAAGTGGAATTAAGATATGTTTAGAGGGGCAGGAGAAGATACTCAGGAATGATGACAGAGGGTGGGAAACTAGTATTCAATAGGACAATATTGAGGAGTGGTAGAAAGTAATTAGCATCGAGATACATCCAGGTACAGAACGGGGTATTGAGGGACGATGAGGATGCTTTAGCACTTAGGGTCACAACCAGTAGCAAGTCACCCAACTCATGTTCCACACCTCCATGTCGAAACAGCATACACAATGCCCCCCCCCCCTCTATGACCACCACACATTTCCCATAACGCCCCCCCCCCACACATTCCCCAATCACGGGGCTTTGTAATGACGTGCGTCGTTGTTGCACGTCGTTTACTCGTTAGAGACCAACTATTTGCACTCTATTCCTGATAGAAGCCCTCTGTTTCCTCGATCGCAAAGTTGAGCTTCTCCTTCAGCTGCTCGTAGCTCTTGTAGGGTGGCAGGTCGAGGCGGTTGAAGCACGTGTGGCTGCGAGGAAGCCACGTCTCCTTCCCCACCTTCTCGATGCAGAACTTCTGCGGGCCGTTACTTCCTGCAAGGTGCAAAGGACGAGTTAGCTCGAACACTAGCTATGCCGGTATGCCAACCTAACAGTTTCTTCCAAGACCGTTCACCTGTAATTTCCTTCGAACTTGCCTTCTGTCATACCCGCTTCTATTCCCCCTCCTTCTTCCTTACATTGAGCAGGTCCATACTTACTCATTACTCGTTTGTGTTAGTATACTAACAAGGTGTGACCATGTCGGCAGTGGATATTGTTATTATGCCTAATGTTACGATGACAATGCTGTGGCTCTGTGGCGAGGGAGGCTACATGACACGAGCTATACCTTGCCCAATTTTACCTTCAAGTTAAGGCAGTAGAAAAAGCTCATCTACATAAATGTGAACCTGAGCGTTTCTCTCCCTGCAGCCCTAACAAACAGGATACCATGCCTTGCATGAAGACAGCAGCAGTAAACGCCGCGAGACAACCGTGCATAGCCTGACATCCAGGGAAAAAAATTCTTTTTTTTTCATAGGAGCTTTTTTTCAAGTCTGTGGGAAAAATAGCTTTCGTAAAAAATTTTTACGGGAGCTATTTTGAGCCTCACGGGAGCAATTTCGGAGGTTTGAAGAGCGAATCGCTCATCGCTCCATTTTTTACCCTGCTGACATCACACGTGCCACCTGGACACGGCGGACCTCACGCCTCCACGCCCCAGCCGCGTCCGAGCGCGCGCGCGCGGGGCGGTCACGCTTACCCATAAGCTCGGCGAATCCACCGACAGGCACGCGGCACGTGCCGGTGACGAACTGCAGCAGACGCGCGCGCTTCTCGTTGTCGAGCTCGCGCACGTACTGCCAGAACCAGACGATCTGCTTGCTCGTGCGCGTGTAGTGACGGTAGATGGTGCTGCGCTGCCAGTCGTCGATGTCAAAGTCCTGCATGCCGCACAGCATCAGCTGCAAGCAGACGAGCGCAGAGGATGTGAACAAGATAGAGGGGGGGGTGAGGGAGGGAGGGAAGAGGAAAGGGGGAGAAAAAGAAAGAGTGCAGAGAGAAAGAGAGAGAGAGAGAGAGAGAGAGAGAGAGAGAGAGAGAGAGAGAG
>NW_014577061.1:1074602-1075657 GCF_000485595.1 Priapulus caudatus | reverse complement strand
AAACGCGCAAACGAATCAAGTCTTAATGAAAACACGACCTTCGCAATAAACGCCATCCACAGTTCACCACTCTCGTAGAAAGAAAGGAGCTGACGAATGGCAATGCAGAAAACGATGACGTGTTACGTGTACGCGTCGAGAGACTAGACGCTAGCGCGCTGGTCAACAAACCTCGCGACTCCTCCGTAATCAAGTCCCTCCTCGCCGCGGAATATGATGTAGAGTCTCCTGCGAAGGTCGTACGGCTGGAACCTCATTATCTGCGCGAAAGCAATGGCACCGCGTCAGAATCACTTTGCAAACAGTGACAGCCTCCGTCGCGCGCACGAGCGTAAGGCGCCGCGGACCGACGTCATTAATAACTGATCCGTTGAATTTGCTTGACCTCGACTCGCAAATCTCGACGACTCGGTGAATCAGTGCAATCTATTTCGCTATGATTCTGCGCCCTATATCAGCTTGCTCATTATGCGGCGCACACCCGCGCACTCGCCCGACAATGCACCGGGGAGTGCGACGCCGTCTCTCGTTCGGCTGCAGCTTTCACTGTTTTCACGCCAATTATAATGCGGAAAAGCTGTAATAGAATTCAAACGAGCGTGGTGGAGATAGAAAAGTCTTCTGTATTAATGCCAAACTGCGAGATAGTGTGGGGCGGCTAGCACTGCCAGCCTTTCTCAGTACGGCTAGCCGGCGATCGTGCCGGCATACATTATTCCGTAATTTTATATTTACATCGCATCTTCAATAAACTTTATGCCAGGGAAACGACCGCATAACTATTTCGTACGTAACCATTATAGGAGGGCATAAAATTGCGCAATTGCAGCCACGGTGTTCCACGATTCATGGCCATTAAAACTCCGCGTCACCCGCAAAGTGTTAACAATGCATGCGCACTGCGAAACGTTTCCCCGACACTCGAGCTGTGGCGCGCGATCATCGCATCGCAAAAATAAAACGCCAGAGGCTGACGATTTTCAGAGCACCGAGCCGCGTGTAAAAAAAATGAGGAGGTGAGGAGAAACCATCTGGCAGGTGGCGGGAGGCGGGGG
>NW_014577061.1:1054584-1071060 GCF_000485595.1 Priapulus caudatus | reverse complement strand
GAGAGAGAAAGAGACGAGAGAAGGAGGAGAACGAGAGATGAGAAGATTGGTAGAGAAGAGATTGGAGAGAGGGAGAGAGAAGAGAGGAGAGGTGGGGGGAGAGAGAGAAAGAAAGAAAGAGAGAGGAGCGAGAGAGAGAAGAGAGAGAGAGAGAGAGAAAGTGAGAGAGAGAGAAAGAGAGAGAGAGAGAGAGAGAGAGAGAGAGAGAGAGAGAGAGAGAGAAAGAGAGAGATAGGTGTGTGAAAAATCTCAGTCACTCCCATATAAAAACCATGCAAACAACCTATAATCTCGCTGAAATTTTAGTCGCCGTTCAGTAAAAAAACCTTGAAAACTGCACAAATTTCCACTGTTTCAAAACTTAATACCATGCAAGGAGTGCTAGGGGCAGTAGCCTTCACAGCATAATATCCTCTTAACTTGATTTTTCAATTATTAAATTTGGAGGAGAGGAAGTGGCTTTGTTTGACGCTTCAACGACTATTTCAATATTCCGTACGCCAAGCTAGCGCTTCTTAACAGATCGGTTTGCTTGGCTGTTTTTCTCGAAAATCCAATATCGCTTACAATTCCCTAGGATTTCCCTAGAGGGGAGAAATTCCAGGAGGTCATTAATGTTTGGGACGAATTGCGGAGGAGGAGGGGAAGAGGATCATGGACGAAGACTTCTTTACATAGTAGTGGTACAATCGCAAAATATGATGTACAGTACTTACTTGGCAAAGATACCTGAACTGTCCAAGTTTCCACCTAAAGCTTCGTTCGTATGCTATTGGCACACCGTACACTCCTTTTGGCCTAGAAACAAACAAAAAGAGCAGCGCTTGCAATAACTATGACTGCATTGCAATAACAGTAACTTGCTATGGTCTGAATGTGAAAGAGCACAAAGGTCATGCTGCGCACTAGAGCTACCTCACAAAGTAGAATGGTGCCACTTAGAATTGCACGTTTCCAGACTAGCAAATGACACAGTGCAAAATGAGCACGAGGGGTACTCAGATATTCTGCTGGAACAGACAACTAGCATGTACCCTTTGGCAGCGCCCGGCCGGGGATCCTGGAATGTGGTGAGGCGTCCGTTGTGATCCACAAAATATCGCACTCCATCCAGCGTGAATCTCATTTCCCAACCATCCGGCAGGGGCTCTTCTTGTATAGCTCTGTGTGAATGAATCGAAAAACCTTCATCGTGCGAAAAACCGTTGCAAAAAAAACTCGCATATTAATAATGCCACGCGCGCGCACGTCAAGGAACGGCGTCTGCGCTGACGAGTGTTAACATCAGGACGACGCTAACAAAATGTCCGAACGCCAAATTATCGTTCACGGTAACGAGAAATTCCGAGCAACAATTTCACAAATGCAGGTAATATTCCTCTCGCGAGGAAGGCAGAGCGAGGATCCGGCCCTCTTGCTTAAGACCTAGCTTTCAGCAGAGGCGGTAAACTAGCCATTATGAGCTTTGAGCTCGTCGACAGATTACAGGATGGGAGGGGGGTTACACAGTAGATCGATTTATAATATATAACATATATATAATATATATATATATATATATATATTATATATAGATTTATAATAGTAGAATTGCATAGTATTATAATTGGAGCTGGGTGTCGTACTACATTCAACTCTCAACTTTAGACCCGAGATAGCTATGGACGAAGAAAACAATGTGTTTAATACAAAATCGAGAACTAGTTACATACCCTTGAGTTCGCGGATCCTCCCACTGGGTGGTTCTGTTTTTGTGATTCACATAGTATACACGTCCATTTGCTTCCACTCTCTTTTCTGTAATGAACGTTATTTGCACGCTTACTTTCTGGCCACCGCTGAATAATATCTAGTTTACAGTAAACCAAACAATCACAGCATTTCACGATTTCATAATAATAATTTATTAGACCATGACTTTGACAGGTACGTCGAGTTAGGACAAAACAAGACGTTAACTGTGGCCTCAGTCCCATCGCTTATCATTTCAGTGAAAAAAGGCCCAATTTTCCAATAAAAGCAGTTTATTCTGAGAGTATTCAGTCGAGAAAGTCGTAAACACGCTCATACACCACACACGACACCCCATATACCACACACCACACTCCCACACTACATACCACACCCGATATACCACACACTGCACTCCCACACTACATACCACACACCATGCTCCCATACACCACACACCACACAACACAACCATACACCACACACCACACTCCCACACTACACACTACACACTACACACTACACACCACACACCACACTCCCACACTACACACTACACACTACACACCACACACCATGGTCCCATACACCACACACCACGATCCCATATACTACACACCACAAACCATACTTCCATATACCACACACCACTCCTACACTACACACCACACTCCCATACACCACACACCACGATCCCATATACTACACACCACAAACCATACTTCCATACACCACACTGCACACCACACTCCCATACACTACACTCTGCACTTCCATACCACAAACACACACACACGCGCGCGCACAGACACGCATACGCACACGCACACAAACACCACTGTGCGCGCAACACACGCACGCCACATGCATGCACGCACGCACGCACACACACACATACACCACACACCCTAAAAACTACACACTGCACAAAGATCTCCCACTGACACACACACATCAAGCACCACCACCTATCTCATTTTCTCGCACGCAACACACGGCGCGTTCCCTATAGAACAGCCATGACAGACGCGTGCACGTCTCGCATGTTTGCACGCGGCTCATGTCACCATCGCCTACGATAAGCAATAGCATCCTCCACGATGACTTGCCACGCGTATAAGTACTATGTGAGGCTGGTAACACACTTGTCTGCCAGCAATGAAAACAGCATAATTAGCCCTCGGGCGAATTAATCAGCTTGCCGGCGGCCGTCGGAGACATACTCAGCCGCCTAATTAACTTGAATTAATCGGGTGCGATACATTTAATTAAACACGTCGTAGCTGAAATTAATTCGCTAGGCGTTCCAGAGAGCGTCACGGCATGCGACGCAATAATGACTGTAAGCAGGAAGAGGAGAAATCTCACGCAAATAAAAAAACATCCGTTCTTTGCGCATATGCAGATTAACGTCGCGTGTTTTGGCCTGACCCCCAGCTGACCCCAGCAATAGTTTCAGCTCCCGGTCACTTCCTCGAAGATTCAGCTCTCCATTGTACAGAGATCCTAGTACCCTTTATAACAAGCAGAAATACGCGAGAGTATTTCGTCATGTCACTACGGAACTCGATTAAGAACATCGTGACAGTAGTCATTTAATGTGACTGTTAAAACTAGGTATCATAGATCAGCACAGATGTTTATGGCACCCTTGCTTGGATAATGTGCAATTGCGCAAAGATTTTTGGAGCACTTGGAGGAAATTTGCTAGCTATATTGCACTTGCTCCAATAAATAGAGTTGTTGATTACAATCTAATGTTGACAATTATATTAGTTGCACCCACATGTGGTGGACATGACCTTTATAACGTCGTCGTTCATAAGACTTGGGAGAAGTTTAAAAATACAAGACATCTTATCATTAACTCATAACATGATTACGTGTCATCCGATATCCGCACCCTACCCCAACTTATATCAATTACGCTTCAGCCT
This sequence comes from Priapulus caudatus, assembly GCF_000485595.1. Taxonomy (NCBI): domain Eukaryota; kingdom Metazoa; phylum Priapulida; class Priapulimorpha; order Priapulimorphida; family Priapulidae; genus Priapulus; species Priapulus caudatus. Next base: position 1,067,392 of record NW_014577061.1, on the reverse strand, counting down.
TTCAAATTGTGATGGCCTCATAAAAATAATGACGCTTCTTTTAGGAAACAACTACCTGAAAAAAGCCTTCACTAATACCGTTTTAGCAATTAAGACCATACATACATGGATGAGAAATATAGTAAAGATCTCTTCATCACTCATTATTACAATCACACTCACACCACTAAGACAGACATGGGGGCAAATCCGCCTAATTAATACATTAAGTAGATTTGTCTTGTAGCTAGTATAATACTGACAGGGAGACTGCAATCAGAGAACAGGCAAAAACGCAAACCCATCAGCTTTCTCAGGGGCGGCGCGTACGGGGGGCCGGGGGGGCCGGGCCCCCCCACTTTTTTGGCAGAAAATATATGTCTATATGTATATTTGTATGATCGAAGAAATCAAGAAAAGAAAGAGGGAACAAGATGAGAGAAGGGGAAAGAGCGAAAGCAGAGTGTTTATCACATTTTATCTGCACTGGAAAATTTCAAATTTGACGAGGAATCCTCAGGCCATTAACTCATAGCAACAGACATGCACAGCGACCGTATTTACACCAACACCGGCGCGACTTCGGGCTTGATCTGTGCTTACGGAGCTCGATCGAGTCGAATATCAGTACCGTACTGCATATGTCAGCCGTACCAGGCGGTTCGGGAGTTCGAACGAAACGCCCCTCCCCCAAGCCAAAATTTTTTTTGAACATTTTGCAAGAATTTCACTTCAGGTCGCTCCAATTTTTAGTGTAATAATTGCAAAATCCTTTGTGCGGGAGGTGAAAAGTGAAACACGGCACATCTCCCAACACCCTCCCCACCGCTGTGTCGCTTGGGCTCCTCTCGCGCTGCCGCTTCGCCATCCGAGCAAGGCGTGTACCAGGGCGGTGTCGAGGAGTCCGGACCCCCCCTTGCTCGCCGGCAAAAGAAAAGATCTGAAGGAGTCTAATTTGAAAAATTTTATGGGGGAGGGCCCTCAGCCCCCCTGCAGCGTGCTCCCAACTTTGGGTTAGCCGTTACACCCACCTGGTACAAAATCATGTTACACGGCCTGCCGAGCAATGCCAACATTGAAACGAAACCCCCCCATATAAAACTAGCGTAGCGGCCTGCAATATCGCACAACATTTGTACTTATAACTGCACTACGCACCGTACGCACAGCTTAAGTACGCGCGAGCCACGCAGAGTCCTAACGCACGCTGATAACGCAGAGCGGCCATACCCACAGAAATAAGAATAGCAAGTCAAACTATCTCAGACTTCTAGACATTCTAGAATAAAATAGAACTTCCATTCTATTCTGTGGTGAATAGCCGAGACCGTACCCCCAGCGTACGTGTTCCTGGCAGTAGACCTGGGGACATAGACTAGAGCGTTAGTTTTTATATGTATATATTTTATAATAGTTCCTTTATTTCTTTAGTTTGTTTGCACTTTAGTTCTTAAATCATTTTTATAATAAATATGTTGATTTTTCTTTATGTAATATCCTACAGCTGGTTTTTAAAGGCAAAACTGTTTCAGCAACGAAAGATAATACTAAAGAAAAACTAGTCGAGTGATGTTTTAAGTGTTTAATATCATTAGCAGTCTGTTATTTTTTTGACTATTTACCCAGGTTGAAAAATTGGAAATTTTGTACCCCTGAAAAATGATTCGCATATTTCTATATTCTTATTCCTATTACATGTTTCATTATTGATGCAAATATATTTATACTTCACTGATAGTTGACAATGTAAATAGCATGTACTGAAAAGATGTTGTTTTCTTCCGTTTTCGTTTTCATTTAAAAATTTGAAAATGGTTCACTTCGATGTTGCACCAGATCCGCTCATTTCAGTGCAAAAATTGAAAGCTCCCGTGCCGATGAAGGGAATCCCCCTCCCACACCACCCCGCTCGATCGTCTGGCTCCCCGCTCGGCGCTTCGCTCCCGAAAAACTGAGCCCTCCGCGCATGGTCGTTTCAATTCTACTCAATGGGCCCCCCATCACTTTGAAAACCGTGGCGTCCGCCCACCTGTTTCTTATCACACGTCCGACAGCAATCCGCTGCTCGAACAGCTAATGAAAGGAAGCACAGGAATAATAAAAAAAAGCAGAAGCTGGGGATGATTGGACCTGGAAGGATGAGTGAAGATACAGAAGAGCTGATAGCCCAAGTACGGTTACAAGAGAAGATTAGCTAACGTCAGTCAGCGACTCGACTATAGATGCTGTGACGCAGTCATCACTGCAGGAAATTAAAAGGATGCGGTCACGTTAGTAATGCTCATAGGGTCCTATGTCCCAGCCAGTACTGCCGAAACGTACACTGGAGTACGAGTCCGGGTATACCGGAACGTACCCTGGTAACTATCTGATATTGTTAGGAGTTAGGGTTAGGGTTGGGTTTAGGTTAGGGTTAGGGTAGGGTTAGGTTAGGCTTAGGGAGTATGGCATAGCGACTCCCTAGACATATTGAGTGTGGTAGGCGTAGTACGGTCCGCAATGATGTTCAAGGTACGATCAGCATTACGACCTACCAGGGTACGTCCGTATTACCGACGCGTACCCAGGTACGTTCCGCAGTACCCTGGGGGGACATAGACCATATCAAGCCGTAGCAAAGTTTATAAGTAACACTAGAGTGATCAGAAGCTAAATAATACCTGTTTTAAGCTTTTTAGCCTTTTGGTATTATTCCTCCTAATGTGATGCCATCTGACATAGAGAAATCATGATGCCGCAAATAACAGTATGGATATGCTGCACGGCAAAAGGTGGCTATAATTAAAAAGCTAGCATGCAATGGTGCAACGATACAAAAATAAGATGTAGTTTTCTAGAAAGCTAGAACGTGGCCAAAAAAACTCTGATCAAAGTAAATCAGCAATAAGCTGATTCGTCTAACATATGAGATGGTTTGCACACCGAGTCGAGACCACAATGGGCAAGCAGATTAGCTGAATCATGAATCATGGAGTTGCATCTAACAACACAAAATAATCCTGGCCAATCCTCTTCCCACAACCATCCCTAATGCAAAGCTAATACTAATGAACATGGGGGGGGGGGGGGAGGGGGGGGGGGGGGGGTAAGCCCATAGTCAACTCGAAGCCTTCCGCTGGGCAGACAGCAATTCGAGTGAAATCTGTATGTCGCCGAGCAATAACAAGTCACTGTGGTCAAACGTGTCGCTGTTTAGCGTCCAGTGTGTCCCCCGTTCTCGTACATATCCCCAGCCTTCAAGCAATGGCCCAAAGCCATCACTTCCACGAATGTCTGCCGTCTGGCTTCTACATTTCTCTTGCTGCAATATGCAAACACAAAGCCGCAGTATTGCCCGTGGATTACTACAGTCAAGGAAGGTGCAACCAAGTAACATCATTACTGGCCAAAGAGGCTTAATTATAGCCACTCTGAACAATGAAGAAGAAATAATGAAGGCCACACAGGCTTTTCGTACTCATCCTACGCTGATTTTACCGTAGCTCACTGTCCTAAAATAAAGGTGCCGTCCCCCACCTTCCCAGTGCCGTCCCCCATGAGCGCGCCGCGCGCGCGCGCCCTCCCGCACCCACTCGTCATTCCCTTTCCCCTCTTCCACACCCAAAACTCTTCCCCTTCCCTCCCGCACCCCACTCTCCCCTTCCCCTCCCAGCCGCCAGCTCTCTCCTCCTCATACCCCCACTCTGTCCCTCCTTCCCCTCCCACCCCCACTCTCCGCCCCTTCCCACTCCCCAAGCCAACTCTTTCGCCCTTCCCCTTCCTCACCCCACATCCTTGTCCCTTGTTCCCTTCCCTCCCGCACCCGAACTCTTTCCCGTTTCCCTTTCCCCTCCGCGCGCAGCCCCACTCTTCCCTTCCCCTTAATCCCTCCTGCACCACTCTTCCTTTCTTTACCCCTCCGCACCCCACTCTTCCCTATATCCTCCCCACCCCACTCTCCGCACTTCCCCCCACCCCCCACTCTTTGCCTTTCCCTTGCTCCTACTCTCCCTTTCCGCTCCCCCCCCCTCTAATCCCCTCTTGCCTTTCCCCCCACCCTTCCCCTCTAACTCCCACTCTTCCCCTTTCCCGTCTCCCCCACTCTCCCCTTCCCCTTCCCCTCCCCCATCTTTTGCGCCCCTTCCCCCCAATCTATTCCCCCTCCCTCCCACCCCCACTCTTCCTGCTTCCCTCGCCACACCCCACTTTCTATCCACCCTTGCCCCCCACTCCCGCCTCCGCCGCGCGACGCAGCGCGCACGCACTCTCGTAGACGGAAGCGGCGGCTGCAGCTGCTTGCCATCGCTGCCGCCTGCGAGCGGCTCGCGGTCGACCTGACCACTGCTGGTAGTGCTGGATCAAGTCGACGGTGGGACGCTGCCATGTTTGTCGATCCGCCCGTGCTTGTGATCGACCGTAAGTGAATATGCGGCCGGCGCTGGTCGCGTCGCTCTCCAGCTGCGGACGACGATTCGAAACAAACAACCAATTAATAAATAATTAAATAAGTTAACAACAAAAATATAATATAGATAAACAAAAATTTAAATGCGCTCGTGTTAGACTAAGCGTCGGCCTACAAACAAAGATGTAATGTGGTGAGTACGGGGAGGGGGGCGATGTGGCAAGGTGGTGTGAGACAGAACAAGGTGGTTAGAGATCATAACAAAGCTGAAGTGACTGAGACATACAAAGGCTGGGTGAGAACAGACAAGGGTTTGATCGCATATCACAACGTGCACTGAGACCGTACAATGTGGTGAGAACAGACCAAAGGCTGGTTGAGGCATACAAACGAACAGTGACTGAGATGTAACCAAGGTGGTGAAGACAGACAATGGTTGGTTGAGGGCATAACAAGTACTGAGAACGTAACAAGGTGGGTGAACAACAAGTTGTTTGAGGCCCATACAAAGGACTGTAGACCCGTACAAGGTGGTGAGAACAGACAAGTGAGTTTGACGGCATACTAAAAGCTGACCTAGAGCACCGTACAAGGTGGTGAACACAGACAAGGTGTTGAGCAAAACAAATCACTGAAGACTCACAAGTGTGAGAAATGTATAAGAGATGGTAATGTCGATATGGTGTTTAGATGCTACCATGGTGGGTGAGAACAGGCAGGTGCGTGAGACATCAAGTGTTGAGGCATTACAAAACTGAAGATGACGCGTGAGACATACAAGGTCGGGTGAGACATACAAGGTGGCTGAGAGCAGACAAAGCGTGTTGAGGCATACAAAGTGACATGAGATCGTACAAGGATGCGTGAGACAGACAAGGTGTTTGAGCGCATAACAAGACTGAAAGTGACTGAGATGTAACAAGGATGGGCTGAGACCAGACAAGTGGTTGAGGCCCATACAAACTGAAAGTGACTGAGACAATGACAAGGTGCGGCTGAAGACATACAAGGTGAGACAGACAAGGTGGTTGAGCGCATACAAAGTGACTGAACGTACAAGTGGTGCAGACATGAAGCAAGGTGGTTGAAGCCATACAAACTCGAAAGTGACTGCAGATGCTACAGAGGTGGGTGAGACAGACAAAAGTGGCTGAGATAATACAAGGTGCGTGAAGACAAACAAGGGTGCGTGACGATAATACAAAGGTGGTGAGATATAAAACAAGGCGGCATGAAATATACAGGCTGGTGAGCATAGTACCAAGCGCGATGAGATAAAGTACAATGGGTGAGACAGCGCAAGTGGGTGAGACAGACAATTGGTGAAGTACAAACAAGGTGTAGATATACAAGCGGATGAGATATACAATGCGGTGAGAATGATACCAACGGCGAATGAAGAGTACTTAAGCTATAACAGTATATTAAAGAAAGGTCAATGACAACTGTAGCTCACCACAAAAAGGGCGCAACAAATGAGTGAATGGGAACAAGGTGCACACAGTGGGGGGGGCAGTTACCCGCCAAGTTTTAACAGAATTTAGTGTACTATAGCTAAAGGTAACCTATTTATTAACCTTCTAAATTCATTCTCTCATAGTTCTTAGCATAAAAATATACTACACTTTCTACAGCTAAACAATGACTACAAATCGCAACCCCCCCCCCCCCCCCCCCCCCCCCCCCCCCCCCCCCCCCCCCCCCCCCGCCCCCCCCCCCCCCCCCCCCGCCCCCCCCCCCCCCCCCCCCCCCCCCCCCCCCCCCCCCCCCCCACCCCCCCCCCCAAAAAAAAAAAATAACCCTAACAAAACGGTTTCTTGAGCTAGCCAAGCGGTCAAGTATTTGATCATAATATCAGATTTAGGCACTGCCTAAAAGCGGAGCTCCCGATGTGTAACGTGTACGTAAGATTGAGAGGATACGCTTATTCCACATACCACGTGACAATGGTGTTTCCCTGCCCATAACACAACTTTTGTCAAAGGTTAATTGGTTGTATGGAAGTGTTTACTTCGTATGAGTGTTTCTAAGCGGTAGCACACGGTTGCCATAGATCTGTATATCGCAATAATAATTTATAAACCAAAATAAATCACAATTTGTGATGGTAGATGGCACTATACCCGCTTTAATGTTTCTTAGCGATGGCATTCAAAATAAATAGGTTATGCTGCATTCCGACATGTTTTGTAAAACTTTATTCTAATATAGACGTTTTATCGGCAGGGTGGAGAAGAAATACCAATTTTGCATTAAAGATATTGTCAATGAAATCTTGTAAAACGAACCAGACGAGTGTGACACCACAGACGGTTATCTGCGTGTCTATATATGCTATATAATTGCCAAAACCTACCTAATTTGCATAATTATTTTGTAAATATCAAAACCCCTGTAATACGTTTTGGGGCCAGCCGTTATTCATTCACATACCAAAAATGAGCAAAGTACGTTGAACCTGAACTGACTAATGGCAATTTCCATTTTTGCCAAAAAATTGCCGTGGCTCGAAAGTACGTCGACTGGCGTGCTCCAAAATAGGACGTTCTAACCTCTCCCATAGCAGTAACAACTATACCAAATTTCAAACATGTGGGTCAAACAGTTCCCGAGTTATCGTTGACCGTAGCCAAATGTTGACGGAAGGAAGGACGAACGGACGGACGTACGACACCCCATGGCAATAGCTCATCTTGACGATGTCAAGGTGAGCTAATAAGGTATATATATATAAAAGGGTATAATAAGGTATATATTAAGGTATATAACGTCATTGGGATAGATAAACCAGTTAAAATAAACAGGGTTTCTGAAATAAACAAGGATGCGGAGATAGGCAAACATGTGCACATTATATAAAGGAAACACTCTAGCAAAGCCGGCATTATCATAACAGCCACAGCTTAGCTAACACCAATGAACCGTAGATGACTAAACAAAGTGAAGTGAATGACCGGATCCGCACGCAAACACGAGTAGGAACAAAGAAATTTCATCAGCAGTATGTTGATGGAAAGCTTATGTCAACCAGGTTAACTCCATCGCTAATTGCGAAAGCGGGTGCCCTGGCTACGGCGCACGCGCACGCACGCACGAGGTGTCACGTACCCTTCAGGCAGCGGCTGTGGCCTCTCCCACGTCGTGCTGCGCGTGCTGTGGTCGACATAGTACCTCCTGCCGTACTGGTCGTGCCTCACCTCCCACCCCGGAGGCAGCGGGTCCTCATCTGTCTGGCCGGGATCCCCCGGCTGCGGGATGGCCGCCTCATGCCCTGCCGCCGGGTACGGGGGAGAGTTTGCGGGTCGAGTGGGGGTCGTGGTGGTGGTGGTGGTGGTGGTGGTGGTGGTCGACGTGGGGCCGGTGCGCGCCGACGAGGCAGCTGCTGCAAGATTGAAATACGCACGCATGATATTGACGAGAGGATGTGAAGCATGGCGCATGCGAGCGCGCTCGGAAATACGATAATTTAATATTGGTTTAACCGAATAGGGATTTACGTAATGAGCTCAAAAATACATTCAGGATGATTACTATTCATTTGAAAAATACGCCATTGATGAATTAATATAATTGTCCAACTGGGTCGTATACTTTAACACCGTGTATACCGGCATAATACAATTAACTAATTATATTCACTGTTAGAGTGCATTTTCAAGTTTTACAACTACGCTGCTCATGAGAGCCAACTGGCTGTGGTGAAAAGCTATGCTGAATCGTACCAGGAGGAGTCAGTCCATGTGCAGACGACGCGAGGACAGCGTTAGAACTACCATTGGTTGCCCTAGGTGGCGCGGCGGGGCGGGGTGGCGGTGGGGCTCTGCGCCTAGAGCTACCTCCAGCAGCAGCCTCCGCTGCCGCCTGTGGTGTTGACTGGCTGCGTGGCCGCGCGCCGGCGCCTCTCTCTGGTGAAGAGTCTGTTAGGCGTTCAGACACTAGAGACAAGATGCATCGGTGTCAGAGTTACACTAATTAGACAGACGACGTCTTGTACTAACGACACGCTTATAATGTGGTATTGTAAAACAATAGCACCCCACCCCCTCTACCTTCCCGCAAAGCATCATGTATCCAAATAACCTTGTGTGTGTCCCAATTACTGCTCCCTATAAAGGTGGGGATGAAAGTGTTGGTGTGGTAATATAGACCAAAAAAATCATGATGCGTCAGAAAGAAAGTGGGAATTACTATTATATGCAAACATTTGCAGTTTGCCAGTTTGTCTTCGTTTTTATTCTTATTATCTGAAACGAATAGTTAGAATATGATACTGAAAGGCATTGCATGAAATTCACAATGCACCGCAAGAGGAGTAGTATTAAAAGTATCATTTTCTCCGGAAATGTGTTGCTCAAGAGACATACTCTGCACCAGCTATATGAACGATTAGTGCTCACGCTCTCTCGCTCCGTGTAAATGATACAATCATACATTAGTAAAGCTATAAGCGTAGCCAGCTGCAACAGAATAGTGGTTATTTTAGCTCCCATCCTGCACTCCTACCTCGTCCTCAACCTACAAGACCATGCGAGGTGGGCCGTGGGGATGACAATATATATATAATATATATAAACTCAAGCCACTAGTCCGAATGCTTATATTAAATGGTTCTCATAAATCTCACGAATGGCTAAGATAATGTTTCACCATGTGTCGCGACGGAACATGTGCGCTGGCGGGCTGGCGGCCTAACACCCAGCACTCACCACAGTGCCAGTGCCAGTCGCACACATGAGCAAACGGCAAAAAACTCCTGCTGCTGCTTTTAAATAAATTAGTGTCTGTAAAAACGCTCTATGTATAACGATAATATAATAAAGTAACATATACGTAGCATATTATACCGTATACGGTATAGTAATACGAACGTCTGATGCCTGAACGTAGCCTTCACGTTTTGGTTAGATGGGTTCGCGTCCCCACTGTTTCTGACAGGCGGTGCGAGTTTAGCGCTGGGGACCAGTCTACTTCCTGGCTAGCATTGGTTTATAATTTTATGACGTAATGGCGATGTCACGTGCCGATGGAAATGGCTGTGATTGGCCATTTGTAACGTGTTGCCGGCGAAAGTCGCTGGGAAATAGAAACGTTTCTAAATATTTTTGTCGTCGAGGTTGTCGCCGGTCGTCGTCGCGTCAGTGTGCAATGGCTCATAGGAAACAATAGTTTCTAATTTTCTGAAAAGTCGTTTGTCGTTACGGTCGGTCGTTGTCGCTGCAGTGTGGCTGCGCCAGTCGCCACGACTGTTGTCGTTTGTCGTTACGGTCGGTCGTTGTCGCTGCAGTGTGTCTTGGCCTTAACGCGGCAGCAACACTTCCTACGTAACGAGCGCTGTTAGCGTCTCTTCGCAGACGCACAAGCCACAACCACTGATGGCATGCGCACGTTTTGCCGATAGCATAAGAAAGGATGATTCTTGCCCGTCAGAAATTGACTTATCCTATTCCATCTCATTTTGTCTATGAGATTTTATTTTACTCCTCCTACTTATTTTTCCTCTCACTGTACATGATTGCTTCACTTTGTACACTAATGTATTTCTTTCATGTCATCTCATTGTACAAGATTGCTTCTCTTTGTATATATGAATGCTTTACCTTAACATCACCCCCATTGTACATGGTCACATGTTTTTATAGATATTTCGGTTTATTATCAATGTACATAATAATTCGTTAATAAAAGTGTCATTTTATGTCACCTCAACATTGATGGCCATGTCTACAAATGTCTCATTAACATTGTATGCGATCATATTATCTATGAATACTTCACTTTATGACACCATATTGTGCACGTGATCATTTGGTTAATGGATGCCTCACTCTACGATCATAAATGATTGGTCACGCGGATGTTTCATTTTACGACATGATCGCTTCACTTATTCACGGTGAAATATTTGCTTCACTTTGTCTACGACTGTAGGCTTCACTACTGGCACCCACACATCATTGTCCTTGTGAACTGATAGACCTGTTAATAATGCAGCGACTTCATGCTGATTCATAGGTACGCACGTAAGCAGACGCTGACAACCACACCCCAACTCAGTGCACCACCTAACGAGAGAAAATAAAAATCCTCGTTCGCGCGATTCAGCCGATCGAAATCTCAGTTTTGACTAACGCGATGCGAGTTGCTGCGATATTAAATCTCGCTGTGCCGCCTCATCGAAAACTGAGCAAACAAGAGGTCTCATTTACAGGTTGGCGACGCGCGATTCTCGCTGGCTTTAATTGTATGTACCCAGCATTTACAAGAGCACCAATAGCGGCCGTCGTCGTCGACGCTCGAGCAGACATGATCACCACTATCCGCCCACGTCGCTGCCGCCCGCCGCCATCGCCTGCCACCGCCGCCTGCTGCCATCGCTGCATCGCTGCTGCCTGCCGCCTTGGCGGAGGTAATGAACTGTTTCGTGTTTGTGACTAGAGGAGGCGCCTGTAGCTGACATACCTTAGATATTCCTCCTTGTTCTCCTCAGTGACCTGAAGGTCAGCACCATTAGCTGACAGCTCGTGTGATTCAATCTTACCCAGAACCTCAAAGTCAACACTGAAGAACATTTCCAAGCCGCATTCTTCAATGTCATTCTCCCTAAAAGACACAACGTAAGGTAACCATGTAAACAAAATGTTTCCAGTCAAGTGTCAAAGAAATCTACAGTTGACCTGGTAGATGGCAGCACTGATGCCATTGCGAATTTGATTAAAAAAAAGCCTTTCTCTGACCACTGAAGCTGTTTATTTTCAGTGAATCCAGAAATACACATGTGATATTTCATTCTGATAGCCGTTGTCAGAATCAACGTAGTGTTACAACTAATATTACAACATGATAATAGTAATACTAGCATTGACAAAACCACATCCTAGCACCCTGGCCAACATTATAACTGGAACTCATCGATTCATTCATTCCCAGACCTGGCAAAAGAGGTAACAGTCACCAATATTGTCACTGTTTGCTTTGACCGGTGTTTACGATGAGGTTTCATGTAAAATGCATCTTTTAATGAGAAATATCAAATATAGTGCCAATATAATTGTAAATTTTACGTGTGAAGCAATTTAATTTGTTGTAATAGTTGCGTGAAGCTGCAACAGGCTAGGTAATTTTATATACGTACGATGACGTGTGCTAGAATTTATCAGTGTCATAAAGATTTGTCTGCCATCAGTATGGAATAAAATGTTATGGCCACAAGTAACATTACGACTAACGCGAGTGTTTACACGCTGGTAGCAGCGTGCACTTGTTTTCACAATATTCGGTTTGCCAAGACATTGGCGAGTGCACTTCTCTATTGCCCAGTAATGCTGCAGCCAAGTTCAGGCAATCACACTGTACATTTGCTCCCACGAGAACATAAACAATGAAACGAGCACATGAGAAAAATAAACGAGTGTCTCTGGCACATTGCTGTTTAGGTCTATAGGATTCAGTATAGCTTTTGTCCCTTTGGCTCTATTCATGGAGTATATAGGGCCTCCACAACCTTTAGTTTCTTTAACAAGCTTTGCGCAGAAAAACTGCTTTCTCGTATGGTCGATACCCTTATGACGAATCAAGAATACTGGCTTAGATATATGCAACAAATAAAATTTAACAATTGTAAATTAGTATAAGAAAGTAGGAAGATATCTAAACGATGATCACGTAGTTACAGGTTAATTAATGCAATATAATATAATGCCAGACGTCACATTCCTGCTACATTCCCTATATTTGTCCACTTACTTGATCCACACTAGTGAGTTGTAGTACTCAGGGTCTATAGTCTCTAAATCCTTCATTGTCAACTTCTTGCTTAACATTCTCTTATAGAAAGGCAATGTGAATCCACTGTCTATGAATTTGCCATGGTATAGTGCCTGCAACAGCAAGACATACAGTTACAGATTGCTGCAATTTACATATATTACTTACATTCATTTAACCTTGAGCACAACATGACGTAAGAATGGATTAGCAATATATTTCAAGCACGAGCACAACTTAGCTAATTTTTTTAAAATAATTACGTTGCAAACAAGATACACCGTTTACCCTGTTTTTACTAGTCAGCATTTATTTTTGTTTTTGTATTCTAATTTGATTTAGGAAAATTACATCCATTGACAAAACATGTTATTTCTCAAAATAACGCAAATTTGAAGATCCCCAAACCTAATACCATTTTTTTATGTATCCTTTTTAGAGTAACATATACACACACAATAAACCCAACTTCTTACTGTGATCTCACAAACTGACCTTCCCCCTGACACCAGTTAATTGCATTTTTTCTCGCTAAGCATCCGAGCAAAGCTGCACATACTCCTCAGATATCCATTTGCATACTCTTCCACGAACTGAACCACACGACACCAAGTTTGCACTCAGTCACACTAGTAATTAGTAATCATAATAGCCTCTGGCCGGCTTCTGACGAGAAATATG